>NC_084793.1:205055863-205358893 GCF_963169125.1 Humulus lupulus
GGGACGCTGATGACAACTCCAAGCTTATGGCAATGAGAATGGGAATCCTCATCGGGGGCAACCTGTGGCAAGAACTTCAAAGAAAAGGAGTTAAGAGCATAGATGAATTCTTGGCCCGAGCTTAGGAATGGATAAACCTAGAGGAGGCATGAGCTTCTGTCATAGGAACCAGCCAGACCCTTGTCCAACCCATTGGAGCGGTAATGGATGTTGCAGCTAGGGCTCAAGCCATTACCCAGAATAACCAAGGGGGGAACAACAAAAGGAAGAGGACCGATGAGGGTGATCAGAGCGGGACAAAGAAAAACAAGTCCGTGGAGAAGTTCAAACCTATCTATGCTACATATACTGACCTAATGGATACCCAAGAGCATATCTTTCTGGCTAATTCTAATCACCTCCCATGGAAGAAGCTAGAACCTTTAAGAAACCAGAGGGCGAAGAGATACCCTTCAAAATTCTGCAGATTCCATGATGACATCTGTTGACGCGGTTCTTCGGCAACAGATAATTAAGAGAAGAAGAGAAAGAGATTAGTACTTAAAAGTAGAACCGTCGCAGATATGAAATCTTTGTGGAAAGAACTAGGTGATCCTAAACACGTTTTTAAGTGGTTCGAAGGTTAAAATCCTTCTACTCCACTAGTCAATATTATTGATCTTTTCTGGGTAATTGGTTTACAAAATATGTAGTTCTTACAAGACTATTTTTTCCAACCCCTATCAATTCCCAGGGTCTCCATATTTATAGGAGAAGGCACCTGGAAATTGGTAGGGAGGTCATCCCGTGACCTTTCCATTTGTCATATCAAGTCTGTGATATGCATGATTAATTCCTAAACCTGACACACAAGTGTGGTCTAATCAGTATGGAAGGAGACAATGGGCCGCACGGCCCAACCCGTCCGTGGGTGTCTGAATACGCACGTTCCTGCTGCGTGTCCGAGAAGTCAGGGGGATATCGGACACGTGATGGCAGGATTATGCACATTTATCTTGCGTGTTGACTTCCCATAGGGTCAGAGCTTCCTGAGAAGCTCGCTGCCGGAGCAATCCATAACCCGAGCTGATCCGTTAGTGGTCGCCGGATGCTGTTCCCAGCTCCTGGTGCAACAAGAGGGAGCTGGAAACAGGACCCCCTCGAGCTAGAAAGGGCCCGTCCTGAAAATAGAGCCTCTGGCCTGTGGGAGCCTCGGGCTAAATCATGTTTAGTCCGAGGCTCGTCCTGCTAAACAGCCCGTGGGAAAACCAGGGCGTACATCTGCCCCCCAAGCTCAGTCATAACACTAATGATTGTTGGCAGCTGAAGGATGAAATTTAGACTCTCATCTGAGCTAGGCCATTGGCCTAGTATGCCCAAAATCTAGTAGTTCCCAATCAGCCCATCGGACAGATTTCTCAGTCAGTCCCACAAGCTCCGATAGGTCAATCTGGAGCTCAGGCAAATCAGGTCGAACCTCCTCCAATAGTAGGGGGAGATATAAACACTATTGATGGAGGACCTCATTTGGCGGGCACGAGCAACGGGGACCAAAAGAGATACATTAATGAGTTGAAGGCTCATAACGGGGTGGAGTTCATCCCAGAGCAACGATTATTGAAAAAGCAGTGATTGGAAAAACAACCAATCATTTTCACGGAAGAGGTTGCTAGCCACGTCCAATTCCCACATAATGATCTGCTGGTGGTAACCATGCAGCTCGCCAATCAAAGGGTCCAAAGAATATTGGTGGATAACGGAAGCTCCATAAATTTACTTTTCAGATCAACCCTAGAAAAAATGGGACTGTCCGTATCTAATTTGAAGGCGACCTCGATGACTCTGTACGAATTTTCAGGTGAAGGAACGGTGGCTGTTGACGGTGAGAACTTGTCAACTAAGTTAAGTTGGAAAGAATTGCAAGATAAAGATTATCAATAGAAAAGCCTTAGAAATTTAAGTATCAACTCTAAGAACAATTGCAAAAGAACAATTGTAAAATTAGTTTGTCATTCACTATGGTGCACTTGCTACAGTAAATTTTCCAACCCCCCTTCAGGTGGGGTTAGAGTTCATTTTATAGGGGGCTCTAATGGCCCTGGGTACATGGTGGTCCAGAGGTCCAGATGGTACACGAGTACACTAACAGGAGAGTGACTCCATGGGTAGTGGTGTCGGCTCTGGTACATGGTCAGAGTTCGTGGGAGCACCTCAGCTTTTGTACCCGATCATGACTCCACTACTTGTCTTGTACGGGTGTCAGAGACGTGGTGGTGGTGTAGCCACTCCTTGTACTATTCCCAACCGCCACTATTTGTCGGGTACAGGTGTCAGGCCTGTCCCATGATCCTTGTAGGCATGTACGTACCCCTTTAGAGGTACCTTTTTCGTATTCTTTTTGTTTATTGTGGGCCACCTTGAACCCTGACATCATGCGCGCGTGGCCTTACACCTAAAGGTTGCTGGGCCTTGCGTGGCCATGGCTAAGTGCAAGGCGGGGCGACGACGGGCCTCGCGCCTGGGCACAGACCTCGCTTGTGAGGCGCTGGGACGTTGGGCCTTGTGTGGCCGAGGCTGGGCGATGACGGGCCTCACGCTCGGGCATGGGCTACGCTTACGAGGTGCTGGGACGTTGGGCCTCGCATGGCCGAGGCTGTGCGGGAGATGGGCCTCGCGCTTGGGCACGGGCCTCGCTTGCGAGGCACTGGGAAGTTGGGCCTGGCATGGCCGAGGCTATGCGCGAGACGGGCCTCGCGCCTGGGCACGGGCCTCACTTGCGAGGCGCTGGGACATTGGGCCTCGCGTGGCCGAGGCTGGGCGATGACGGGCCTCGCGCCTGGGCATGGACCTGGCTTGCGAGGCGCTGGGACGTTGGGCCTCGCGTGGACGAGGCTCTGTGCGATACGGGCCTCGCACCTGGGCACAAGCCGCGCTTGCGAGGCGCTGGGACGCTGGGCCTCGTATGGTCGAGGCTGAGCATGAGACGGGCCTCGCACCTGGGCATGGGTGAGGGCTTCGCATGGCCTCGCGTGGCCGAGGCGTGACGCCGAGTTGGTGACTATGCGGACATGGCCTCGCGTGGGTGTGCTGGGAGCGAGGCGGGGCCTCGCGCCTGGGCATGGTCGAGCGAGGCGGGGCCTTGCGCCTAGGCGCGTCTTGGATCTTTTATGGGCGCGGAATATTGAGCATCCACACTTGCCCCCTAGTCTAGGAGAGGACCTTTAGGTGCTCTCGTAGACTATTCTCCTTGATTCTTATAAATAGGCCCTCATGCAAGGCTTATTATTTACACCTTACTTCCTTAGCTTAGTGGAATCTAGATCCTTACTCCTTTCAAGAGGTAAGGGGTTCAATCCTTCACAACCTCACTTTTGCCATAGTTTTCTTTATTTTATTTTTTCATTTCATTTTTTTTTACATATGAGCTAATTTCTTGGTATGTCTATTTGGAGGCTAACACATCCTTTTTGTCTATTTTTGCAGACGTGTATTTTCGACCATTTGGTGCTTTTGGCCCTCGACCTCCTTTTTTGGCCTCGACAGCCTCTACTTTCTACATCTTGAGGTATATTCTCTTTTTCCCTGGTTTTTGTTGGGTCCAAATTAGCGTTACTCGGGATGGGGTACCATGGCCTGAGCTCACAGTGAGTTTTCCCAGTTGCATGCCCCTCTTTTTTATACTCTGTAGTGGGTCATTTAGGGCGTTTGCATCTAGAGGTATTAAGCCTATTCCTTTGTGTTTTGTAGCCATCCCCTCATTTATACGTGAACCCCTTTTTGCTTTCAAGACGAGGTCTCATGGCCAGTGACGGCCCGTCCGACATACCTCCGGGGGTTGAATTTATTGACCTGTCCTCAGACTCAGAGTCCCTTGAGGAGAACCCTTACCAGGACTATGACTCCTTAAGGCAGGCCCGTATCCGCCATCTTGAGTACATGGCTGAACTTAGGCGTAAAATTTGGGTGGTGGAGAGCGAAATTGACTCGGTGTCAAGAGGAGACAGAGCACCTTTCCCCCCAGACCTTAGTGACCATGTAGCGAGCCTTAGGGTGAACCTCTTAGAGTTGCAGAGGGAATTGGAGTTTATGGAGGGACACCTTCCGCCTGAGCCCTCCAGCCCATCCTCGCCCGATGACTGTCATGGGGCTGCCTCCGTTTCTCCTCAGCCCCTAGTCTCGATTTTTCCTAGCTCAGCACTTCCGTAGTCGCTCCCTCGATGGAAGACTCTTGCTAGGAAGAAAAAATGGAGGGTCAAATGTTTTGTCTCTTCCTCACATTTTTCTTTTGATTTTGCAGATATGCCGAGGTCACGACGACAGGTGGCTTCCAATGAACCGGACGATGCTCCTTTAATGGCAACCGAACTGGTGTCGCGTGTGTCCGAAAACAAACTCAGGGACATCGTGGATCACTATCGCGTCCCTCCGGAGTATGCGTTATATGTTCCTCAGGAGACATGCCAGGCTGACAGTCCTAGGCCTGGCTTCGTGGCCCTCAGCGAGCACATCCTGAAGGTGGGTGGTACCATCCCGTTACACCCGTTCTTTGTTGCGGTCCTCAACTACTTCGACCTTGCCCCGCTTCAGCTGGCTCCCAATGGCTGGCTGACTTTAAGCTGCCTTTTTGTTGCATTTACGAAGTTGTTCAAACGCGCTCCTACGGCGACAGAGGTGCATTTCCTCTACAACCTCATGCCCCTTCCCAAGTCCAAGGGCTTTTACTATTTACAAAAAGCCAACAATGAGGCCTCTTTGATAGAGGGCTTGGTGTCCAACCCGGGGTCCTGGAAGCAGGACTTTTTCTTCGTGGAAGGCCCCCTCTCTGTCCGCGAGGACTTCCGAGCCACTCTCAGTAAGTACCCTGAGCATCACTTTCTCTGTTTTACTTTCTTAGAACTTATTGTTTCATGACTTACGTTCATATCGACCATGGCGTGTATTATGCAGAGCAATTCGCCGAACCCACAGTTGTCGGGTCGGAAGCGAGAGACATGAGAACGTTCCTCAGCACTGACCCCGCTATGAAAAAGGCGGTGTGCCTATTCACCGTGAAGAATCTGAACCGCCATAAATTGTCCCCTGTCTCGGACCCCAAGTTGCTGTGGACCATCTTTGGGTCCACGAAGATGAAGGGGGCCTTGGCCAAGCCTTGCCTAGATGACAATGAGGATGAGGAAGAGCCGGAGGAAGCCCCCCTTGACCGCGGGGGATCTCACCAGCTGCCTCCATCTCCTGGGGGATGCCCTCCATGTGCCTCCTATTATCCGGACATAGCCCCTCATTCTCAAGACCAGCAGGCCATTCCGGGGTGTTATGTTTGCCCTGACCCTGAGGGCTACGACGCCTTCACTCAGGCTCCTGTCGACCCTGGACCATCGGGGACTTATTTCGCCGACCTTCCGGAGCCTCCCTCTGATCTGCCAGAGCCTCAGTTTTCCACTTTCACCGCGCCCCCTCCCATTTCGGCGAGCGGGTCGTCTGTCCTCATCCAGCCAGGTGCCCCTGGTGCGGATGGGGAGCCCTGGGTGACTCGGATGGCGACGTCTTACGGGCAGCGATACATCTAACTGGCCTCGAGCCTCCCCGTATCTGACTGGAATGGTCTTGGGAATGTTTCTCAGTTGGACCTTGGGGAAACCCTTAGGCGCACCATGACTTGGGTGAGTTCCCGCACCTCGCGTTGGCCCTATTATGTATAGGTGTTCATGCATATATTTTTTGTTTTTGTCACTTACTGTTGCTGTTGTTAACTTTCTTGTGCAGGCCTATACTGTGGCTCTGCGGTTTGCCGACTCGGCTGGCAATCTCTCCGCGTCGTGCACCGAGAGGGACCGTCTTGCAGCACAGGCTCAGGAGCTTGAGAGAGAGCTTAATGAAACCAAGGATAAATTGACAAGGGTTCAGACCAAGCTTGCCAACTCGTTAATAAAGAGGAAGAAAGTGGTTGCCAAGGCCACGGAGCTACAGGGCCAAGTTACCAGCTTGGAGAGCGAACTCCGAGGGGCCAAGGCCATCGCGGCTGCGTCACAGCAGAGAGTTACTCAGTTGGAGGCCGAAGTCGAGGCTACCAGGGCCGAACTCCAGGCTGCCAGAGCTGACATTGCCACGTCGCAGGAAAGAATTGCATCCTTGGAGGTGGACAGGACGACTATTGAGTACTGGTCCATAGACCGCGCTCTTTACGGCGTATGGAGACAGGACCCTAATTTTGATTTCTCTTCTTTCGATGAGCATGCCGTTGCTCGGGCAGCCGTGTGGAACGCCCATGGTAGGAGGCCCTGAAGTTGTCAGCCAGCCTGTTTGGGGGTGTACGCTCTTTATTTTGTATTTTGAGCCTTTGTAATATGATTGTCATTGCTACTTTTCCTTTTCTTTTTTAAAATCTTGTAATGTCCTCAAGACTCTTTCTTTTAATGTATACATACATATGTGGTTATTTATCTCTTATTCCACTGCATTTGAGGCCCTTTTGAGCCTGTATGATGGGGTTTGGCAGGTTCCCCTCTTTTATTTACCAGGTTGGAGGTCCTTCGGAGCCCATGTGAAAGGGTTCACTGGGACCTCTTTTGGTGCCTCTTGATTACTTTTATAAGGATATTTTGACCCCTTGGGTCCTAGCTATCCTTTTATATATTCTTGCGCGCGCTTATTATTTTTTTGCGAGAAGCGTCCTTCTCGTCGTTATTCATAGTACTATTTTTGCAAGGGTCTCTTTTAGGACCCTTTTTGGCTAGACGGCTTGGTGGCCGCTCTAGACTTATTATTGTTGTTACTATATATATATATATATATTTTTTTTTTTTTGTTGTAAGACCCTTTGGCCTCCTTGATGTTCGAAAGGGTAGCTAATCCTTGTGAACCCAAGGGATGCCTTGCAAGGTCCTCTATCTGTTTTCTATATATATGGACTTCGCCTAAGGCCCCGATATAGGGGGTCCTTTTGAGACCTCCCATTAAAGGGTCCTTTTTAGGGTCATAGTCCCTTTTGGGTCCTCCTGATGGAGGGACCTTTTTAGGATCCTCCTGGTGCAAGGGGTCCTTCTTTGGATTCTCCTGCTTGTTGCTTGCTTTATCTTCATGGGCCACTTCCTCCTGATGGAGGGTCCTTTTTAGGATCCTCCTGATAGGGGGTCGTTTTTAGGGTCTTCCTAATAGAGGGCCCTTTTTAAGATCCCCTGTTAGAGGGTCCTTTTTTGGATCCTCTTGGTAGAGGGTCCTTTTTAGGAGCCTCCTTTTTAGGAGGGCAAGGGGTCCTTTTTAGGATCCTCCGTTAGAGGGTCCTTTTTAGGAGCCCTTTTTAGGTTCCCCTTGCTAGTTGCATGTTTTTGCCTCCTGTCCTGCCCCCCAAGTGTTTGGTGAAATTTATTTCGGCAGGCACTTTGGCTGATGCCCGCGTAGCGAAGAAAAGTAACACATGAAGTTGCAAACTGTTTCATTCATAGCATGCGGTTTACAACCAACCTTGTAAATAAAAGGGTTGCATCTAACTAGGAGGTTACCTAGGTAGCCTCTTTGATTCTTACTTAATTAAGCTAAAACAACAAGGAACAAACTAAACACAGGTTCTTTCTGCACTGAGTGCCGAAGCCTCGCTGGTAGCACTTCTCGAGATGATCCGTAACTCGTGGGTCCAACTTGTGTGGGTCTAATTTGTGTGGGTCGCTCCTTCATACACAACCATTTCCATTGGTACAGATGGTTTGGTGGCTGTGCGGAGGGACATGTTATAACATTCCCTCGCTTCCTTCTGCTCCCCTTTCACGCATGATACTCCCCTGGGGGTTGGGAATTTCATAGCCAGGTGATACACAGAAGTTATCGCCTTCAATTATCTCAGAGAGGGTCTCCCTAATATCGCATTGAAGGCTAAGGTGCAATCCACCATGACAAAGTTAGCCATTACGGTGGTTTGCCTGGGTTGCTCCCCCATGGTGATGGCTAATTCGATTGCCCCCAGGGGCTGCATCGAATCTCTCGTAAACCCATACAAAGACGTAGTGCAAGTGTTATCCAGATTTCCGGATAGCGTTTAGATGGATAGCCTCGGGGAAGCAGAATTATCAAAGTCTTTCACGAAGGGTGACCAGGGCTCGCGGATGGACAGAAAGGCTTCGCCTCTCCCGTTTAGTGTCTAGCACACTCTTTCAAGCAACCGCGACCCGGAAGCTCGTCAATTCTCCCGGACTCCCGAAGGGATATCCTTCGGGGAAGGTCCTTCCAGGAGAAGCTCTTCAGGTTACCTTCGCGGATACAGTTCAGTGCCTCGCACGGAAGAAGACCAAGCGGTCGAGTCACGGAGGAGGCATAGTTGGAATGATACTCACCTGACACAGGATCCCGCCTGACAGGTCGAGGCCGCACATATCCCAGCACGCCTAAAAGTGCCTTTTCGCCTACTGTTCCGCTGACAGCCTGGAAAAGACAGCTGCCTTTTGACATTCCCCATATTTTCATGTAATTATACCTACGTAGAGCCTTGTAGCGATGCTACTAGGGTAATTGTATCCCCTATTTACGGCTGGTGTAATTAAGACTCAGAGGGGCAGAGTAAAACCCTAATCCAAAACCCTAGCTATAAAGACCTCCTCATTTTACGATAGGAGGGGAAGCGAACAAGTTACAGAGCAAGAACTCTGCCAAAATCTCTCTAGCTTCATCTTCTTCAAGAGAACCTGAGAGAAACATTGTGAGTTTGTGAGGTTCTTGTACACCAGCCATTTTACTGTAATTCTCTACAAGTATAATAACATCGACTCGTGGACTAGGGCTCGTTAACGCCTGAACCACGTAAAAAACCTGTTTGTCTATTTATATTTCTGCACTTCTACAGTTCTTATCTTTTTATTATTTTGTTTGTATTCGTTTCCGAAAAACTCGGTAAACATTTTGGTGCTTTCATTGAGAGCTGTAGGGAGTTGTTAGTCAGCTCTTTTTCTGTGTACGTTTTTTGTATTCACTCCGTACTGAAAAGATGGTGACTACGAGAAAATCCGCGGTTGACAAGAATGCTAGGGTCAACCCCGATACTATGATGGAAAATGCGGTACAAAACAAACCCTCGGCAGCCCAGACCGAAGGAGAAAGTACCCACGACTCGGACTACCAAGGTGAAGACCCGACATCCCGCCAGGATCGGGTCAGTACTGAAGATACGACATACTTAGAAAACGAAGAAGAGTATGTCCGAGACGGTTACTACAAAGACGGCTACTACTACGAGAAGGATCCAGAACTGGTCCAAGTAGCCGAAGAACTGGTGGCCACTAAGGCCAAGCTTGCTGAGCAGGAGCGTGTCTCCGAAAAAATGCAGCGCATGATGGAGCGCCTCCAAAGCAAGTTCGGAGATCTAGGCGACTCGGACGAGGATGCCTCTGTTTTAGGTGGTGCTGATGCCACCATGCCGGATCCAGCCGCTGCTGGACCATCCAAAGCCGCCCCTAACAAGGGTAAAGAAAAAGTTGGGGAGCCTGTGCGCACTAACGCCCCTGCACCTCCTAAAGGCGTGAATCACCAGGCCCACTGCCCCGCGCACAGAAGGTCTCTGGCACTCCTAAGCCCAGACGTCCTTCAGCCCCAAGGGGGCACTCTGCGCCTAAAGGGCCCGGTGCTAAGGCACCCAGGCCTAGGGGAAGGAACAACCGCCCCAGTGATTCCGTCAACCAGGACGGTCGGGCTGCGGACACGCACTCCGAAGATAGCTGGTCCACGGTGGACCTAAGAAGAAGGTTGGAGGCCAAGTATGAAAAGGCCAAAGGAGAAAAGGCCCGGCCTCGCGGAGATGACCTGCGAAATCATCTCAACGACAAGCTCCGGGGATGTGACCTCCCGGAGAGCGATACAAAGAGGCTCGAGGAACAGATCGCTGCCTTGACCAAGCTGGTCCGGAAGCAAAGTGGGGCCCTGTCAGACTCTGAGGAGGAAGACCCGGAACCATGTATTCGGAGGATCGCGGAAACGCCCCTCCCGGAGAACTTCAAAATGCCTCATATAGAATTATATGAGGGGAGGACAGACCCGTGCACCCATCTAGCTAAATACAACAAGATGATGCAAGTGGCGCGCGTCAGTGAGGATGCCAAATGCATGTGCTTCTCACTCACCCTTACCAAGTCCGCGGAGGACTGGTGGAAAAGATTAGCTCCCGGATCCATCCACAGTTGGAAGGAGCTACAGTCCGCATTCAGGAGGCAGTTCATTGCTGCCCGGGACCACGACATGGAGGTTGGTTCCTTAACCAACATCAACCAGCTACCCAATGAGAGCCTCAAAGCTTTCATTCAAAGAATGATGGAAGCTGCTGCTAAGACCAAGGTCAGCGATGACATGAAGCTGATCGCCCTTCAATCGGGGCTTACCGTCGGCTCCCTGCTATGGGGAGAAATGCAAAGGAGATGAGCAGAAACTCTGTCCGAATTCATATCAAAAGCTCAGGGAATCATCAACCTTGAGGATGCCTACCAACAGGCCTTTGGAGTTCCCCCAGCTCCGACGCCCTCCGTGACTGCACCGAGCTTTGCTTCGCAAGCTCCCGCACCAGCCCTCACTCTTCCAGGAGCCCAGTTCACTCCAAGCGTATACGGGCCTTCCGTGTCTGCTCAGACACCGAGTCAAACCCATTTCTCTGGGTACGGAGCTGTACAAACCGGATGTAGTATCGCTCCCGGCCCGTCGCAACCGCAAGCGGAAGGCCCAGAACAAAATCTGAGCCAATCGCGGAATAAACGAGGCGGAAGAAACTCCAACCGGGGGGACCATTCAAAGAAACCCCGGAAGAACTATGAGCCCAAGTTCACGGAGTACACCAGTTTGATAGACTCACGAGAGAATGTCTATTGGGCGACCTGTAATATGGTCAACTACAGGAAGCCCCCGAAAGTGTCTCACGGGGGAAGGCGTCTGCGAGACTCCAATAAGAGGTGTGAGTTCCACGGAGACGTGGGGCACACCACAAACGAATGCCTTCAGCTGAAGGATGAGATCGAGTCCCTGGCAAGAGCGGGACACCTCGGTCAATGGGTGAGGATACCCATAATCTATCCCGGACAGGGAGTAGTTCACGGAGCTGCGTACTCTCCGGGACAGAGGGGGACCGCTAGCGCTCCTGGAGCCGGTCACCCCCAAGCTCCTAGATCTCAGTTCCCAGCGCTTCCTGCTCCGACCTCTCCGGCACCCATTGCCATGTTGACTCCAGGACCCGGAAAACCATATCCGCCTAGCCTTGCTCCGCCATCCGTTGACGGACACGTAGCCACCATTTCCGGAGGACCGCACCCTGCCGGAAGCACCTGCAACTCCCAGAAAAGGTACTTGAGGGAGTTAGAACACACCGGAGAGATGTGCGCCTTGGTTCAGTCACCTGCTCAGCGTCCCCGAATGATGGATCTTCCCATCACCTTCACGGAAGATGACGCCCGACATGTGCACTTCCCCCACAACGATCCCCTCGTCGTGGAAGCCCAGATCGCCAATAAGAAGGTGTCACGGATCCTAGTCAATAATGGAAGCTCCGTAAACATCCTCTTCAAAGCTGCCTTCCACGCGATCGGATTAACCGAGACAGATCTGACCCCATGCCCCATCCAGCTTCAGGGGTTCAATGGGGATGCACTCATGCCCTTAGGCAAAATTCAACTTCCAGTCACCCTCAGAGGAGACCACGACGCTTGTGCCTTCAAGCACTGCACATTCGTGGTGGTCGACTGCCCCACGGCGTATAATGCCATCCTAGGCCGACCGGTCCTAATCGAGGTTGGGGCCATAACCTCGATACGCCACTTATGCTTGAAGTTTCCATGCAACAACGGGCGTATCGGCACCCTCCGGGGAGACCAACGAAGTGCACGAAGCTGTTATAACGTCTCCGTCCGATCCGTCTACACGGTCCAGGAGGCGATTGTTGCCGCACCTTTGGCAGAGGATTTACCAGAAACTGGGGGTGCCCAAGGGGCATACGTTGACGAACTCGACCCTAGAGTGGGGGTCAAGAGGGCGATAGAACCGATGGAGGAAGTCGAAGAGGTGATCCTCAACTCGGGAGATCCCACCAAAGTCATTCAGGTGGGGAAAAACCTTCCATCGGCCATTCGAGAAAAGATCGTGGCCACTGTGAAGAATAATCAGGATATCCTGGCATGGTGCCACGCTGATATGACGGGGATTAATCCTAATGTTGTGTGCCACGCACTCAACATAGACCCATCTGCAACTCCAGTTCGCCAAAAGAGGAGGCCGTTAGACCCAGTGAGGGCCGAAGCAGTCAAAGCTGAAGTGGACAAGCTGATGTCCATAGGCTTTCTCCAGGAGTCACTCTATCCCGTGTGGTTGGCCAACCCGGTTCTGGTCCCGAAACCCAATGGGTCCTGGAGAATGTGTATTGACTTCACGGACCTGAACAAAGCCTGCCCAAAAGACTGTTTCCCTCTTCCGCAAATCAATCAGATGGTAGACACTACTTCCGGGTATGAACTCTTATCCTTCATGGATGCATACTCCGGATACAACCAGATCAAGATGCATGTCGCGGACCAGGAACACACCAGCTTCCTCAAGGACAAGGGTGTCTACTGTTACGTGGTCATGCCTTTCGGTTTGAAGAATGCTGGGGCGACATACCAGCGTCTAGTAAACAGGATGTTCAAGGACCAGCTGGGGAGGAACATGGAGGTGTATGTAGACGACATGTTGGTGAAATCCAAGACCTCTGGGGACCACAGTGACGACCTGGAGGAAGCTTTCGCCGTGATCCGAAAGTACGGAATGAAACTGAATCCGAAGAAATGTACTTTCGGGGTCTCGTCTGGGAAGTTCCTCGGTTTCATTGTTAGCTCCCGCGGAGTGGAGGCCAACCCTAAGAAAATTAAGGCGTTCATAGATATGTCTTCTCCCCGAAAGCATAAGGATGTCCAAAGCATTACCGGAAGGATAGCTGCTCTCAGCCGCTTCGTATCTAAGGCCACTGACAAATGTGTCCCCTTCTTCAATGTGTTGCGAGGAAACAAGAGGTTCGAGTGGACCCCCGAATGCGAAGTAGCCTTCCAACACCTCAAGGAACATCTAACTCGAGCTCCCATTCTGTCCAAACTTGTCGAAGGAGAGGCGTTGTTCTTGTACTTAGCTGTGACAAAGCATGCCGTAAGTGCCGCTCTCGTCCGGGAAGACGGCTGTCTCCAGCTCCCTGTGTATTACGTGAGCAAGAGGTTACTGGACGCCGAGTCCAGATATTCAATGATCGAGAAACTCTCCCTCTGCTTGCTAATCGCTTCGCGGAAGCTAAGGCCCTATTTCCAGGCGCACACCATCAGAGTACTCACCAACCACCCTCTCCGGCAAGTCTTGCAGAAGCCCGAGTCTTCTGGCAGATTACTTAAATGGGCCATGGAACTGAGCCAGTTTGACATCCACTACCAGCCACGTGTTTCCATAAAAGGCCAAGCTCTCGCGGACTTTATTGTGGAATGCTCAGGAATGAATGACCTCCCGGAAGATCCTGTCCCGGAACTTCCCACATGGAAGGTCTATGTAGACGGAGCCTCAAATGAAAAAGGAGCTGGAGCAGGGGTTATCCTAATTTCTCCCCAAGGACATCAGCTCCAGAGTGCCATCCGTTTCACGTTCCCAGCATCCAACAACGAGGCAGAACACGAAGCCATGCTAGCTGTATTACAACTGGCCAGAGAAGTCGGAGCCCAAAAAATCGAAGTATACAGCGACTCCCTACTTGTGGTAAACCAAATATCCGGAGAATACCAGACGAAAGGCGAAAAAATGGCTGCCTACGTGTCTCTCTCCCGCGGCCTCCTGCAGCATTTCAAAGGCTACCAAATCCGCCAGGTCCCCCAGGACCAGAATTCACTCGCGGACACACTGGCCAAGCTTGCGACAGACCCGGAGATTGAACAATATGGCCTAGTGCCCATCGGGCACTTAGAAGCACCTATTACTGAGACACAGAGGGTAAATGCCATCATCGACCATTCCCATTCCTGGATAGGACCCATCCTCAGATTTCTCACCACCGGAGAGCTCCCCACTGATAAAGCTGACGCAAGAAAGCTCCAATATCAAGCTCCCCGATACGTGGTTATGGATGGAAAGCTTTACCGCAGGGGGTTGTCCATACCCTTCCTTAGGTGTGTTGCCGGAACCGAAATCAGCACCATCATCCATGAGATTCACGGAGGCTTCTGTGGCGACCATACCTCCGGGCTGAGCCTCTCCAAAAAGATCCTTCGTCAAGGATACTTCTGGCCCACCATGAAGAAGGATTGTGTGGATTATGTCAGAAAATGTGAGCAGTGCCAGAGGTACGCCAAGGTTCCGCGGGCGCCGCCTACAGAAATTACCTTAATGACCAGCCCCTGGCCGTTCGCCGTTTGGGGCATTGACCTAGTAGGTTCCCTTCCAACTGGAAGGGGCGGAGTGAAGTATGCCATAGTCGCGGTAGACTACTTCACCAAATGGGCTGAAGCTGAACCTATGAACACGGTCACGTCTAAGAAAGCACTGGACTTTGTCATCAAGAATATAGTGTGTCGTTTCGGGCTTCCACGAAAAATTGTGTCCGACAACGGGAAGCAATTTGATAGTGAGCATTTCGCGGACTTCTGTGCTTCGCATGGAATCATCAAAAGCTTTTCCGCAGTCGCCAGACCTCAAGCTAATGGGCAAGTGGAAGCAGTAAACAAAATCTTAAAGACCACGTTGAAGAAAAAAATCCAAGCATGCAAGGCTCACTGGCCGGAAGAGCTTCCGCGAGTACTTTGGGCCTATCGCACAACAGAGAGAACTTCGACGGGGCCCACACCTTATTCCATGACCTTCGGTTGCGAGGCCGTCATCCCAGTAGAAACTATGATCCCCTCTCACAGGCAGGACACCTACGACCCTACCCGGAACCACGCCCTTCTCCAGGAGTCCCTGGACATGATCGAAGAGCTCCGGGAGCAGTCACAGGTCCAACTCAAAATGTACCAAGGCAAGATAGCCCGACACTTCAACACAAGAGTCAAGAGCCGTACATTCGAAGTTGGGGACCTTGTCCTACGGAGAGTATTTCCTGCTACGCAGGATCCGGGAGTGGGAGTCCTCGGACCCAACTGGGAAGGCCCCTATGAAGTCCAAGAAAAAGTGGGCCATGGGACGTATCACTTAAAGAGACTCGACGGATCTAAAGTCCCGCGCGCCTGGAACGCAGAGCACCTCCGCCGTTACTATCAGTAGGCCCCGGACTATCTAGTCGAAAGTCCTTGGTGGACATAGCAAAAATGTAAAATATGGAGATAATTCTCCCACCTGTAAAACACATGCCTAACAGGCTGATTTAATAAAACACGGAGAGATTCACTCCGCTTTTACTGCATTTTTTATCCCTTTGTTCCAAGCTGCATTTTAACAAGTGACCACGCGGTCCGGAGACGTCCGGACCCCACGCTCACTTGGGGGGGTATACATGGCTAAGGCATAGCCATATGCCCCTTGAACAAAACATACAGAGAACACCACTTATGTGTTAGCATTGTGTTTGAAAATTTTAAATTGTTAAGCTTAGGTTGATTTGTTGCCATGAACATATTTGCATTACGTGTCATGTGTGCATTATGTGGTTATGTGAAAATTGCCATGAAAATGTCTGCCATTATGCATCATGAAAATTATCTCCTGTGTAGCCCAGCGATGAACAGGACTGGGTGTTGAGGCACATTCAGAGAGCTACGCCGAAACACCCCCAACTTCCTGACAAGTCCTTCGCTGAATACTCCGCGACCGCTGAAAACTTTGCTTCGCAAGCTCCAGCTCCGGGTCCCACAAGGCGAAAGATGGCAAGATCCGCGACCGCTGTAAGCTTTGCTTCGCAGGCTTCAGCTACGGGTCTCACAAAATAATGCATGGCGAGCTCCTAGAAACCACTGCAAGCTTCGCTTCGCAAGCTTCAGCTTTGGGAGCAGATATAATCGATCCCCCAATTACAGCAGGCCTTGCTTCGCAAAGCCCCTGCTCCAGGATCGCACATGGTAGGCGTGACGATTTCCCCGATCGCAACGAACCTTGCCTCGCAAGGCTTCATGCCAAGTCCCTGAAGTCAGCCACCGTGAGGTCCGCAACGAAAGTTAGTTTTGCTTCGCAAAGATCTAGCCCTAAGTCTAGCGACGCTCACCAAAAGAACTCCCATTCCGGCACCATCCCGCGGAATCGTATTAAGTGTTTGCCTCGCAAGCTTTGTAAAGATCGCGATGGGGAGATGGAACGGGTCACTTTAGCCATCCCAGCGAACGGTATAACTACAAGTCCCGGGATTGGCTATTTACCTTAGGAAAGCTGAGTACGATGAAAGAGGGAGTCTGGCCGTTGGAACCAAGAACCCTCCGTAACCTAGAAACTACGTGGGAAAAGACATAAGCCATTGGAGCTTCAAGTTAGAAATGCATAGGTTCTGGCCGTTGGAACCAAAACCTCATGCGCCCCTACAGCAGTTTCTACCGTATAAAAGTCTCTACCCTAAGCACAAAATTAAACAAGGAACTCAGCAGAAAAGGAAAGAAGAATTCTACAATTATTACAATGAAGGCCCTGCGGACCAGGCATCTGTAATGTTCCCACAATTAAAAAAGAGTACAGGGAGCTTCGCCCCAAAGAAAAAAAAAATTATATATACACAAAGGATAAGACCCCTTCAAGCACTGGGGGTGGCAGCGGCAGCGGCTTCCACGACCGGGACCTCGGAGACAGCGGTTTCAGCTGGGGCTGGCAGAGTCGGCTCGTTGGAAGGTGGAACTTCATCACTGGCAGGTTCAGAGGTCCCCGCCTCTTCGGGATCTTCTGCCTCAGGGGCTCCAGCAGGCTCGTCGATGTTATAAGTCTGGACGTACACCTCTGGGGTTTGATCCCACACCTGTATCTTTTCCCTCATGGCGGCGGCGTCCTCTCCCAGGTAGCCTACTACCTCCGGATTTATTTTCCAAAGTTGGTGCATGAGGACCACGTGGGATAGATTAATCGTTCTATTCAGCACCACCTCGGCATCTTCCTTCTCCTTTAAGCGCTCCGCCTCAGAGGTCGCCAGCTTTGCCTCCGCGACAGCCAATTGAGCCCTCAGTTTTTCCAGCTCGGCCTTGGATGCATCCCGCTCCCCCTTAAGGGAATCAATCTCCTTGCGCTGCACCTTATTTTGATCCAGCATGGATTGCTTCTCGGTCACATGCCCCCTGACAGTGAATTGCAAGGCTCCAATCTATTTATCCTTCTCAGCGAGCCCCAACTCCTGCATAGACGCGAGATCCTTGCTCCTCTTGTGATCTTGCTCCTCCTCGTGTAGCCTATTCTAAAGAGTGGCATATTCCTCGTTCTGCTTAAGGAGGAGATTATTTTTCGAGTGCAAGCGGGCATCCAGGGTATCCTTCTCCTCCCTGGCCTGGGATAGCTCTTCCTGGAGCTTGGAGTTTTTGGCCTTCAAGTCATCCGACCGCCGCTTGAACTCATTCTCCGCACTGGCCCGGTACTCTTGATATTTGGCAAGATATTTCTTGTCTGCCTCTTCTTTAGCCTTGCGCCGGGCCTGGTTAATCTTCTCCACAGCCTCCCCCTTTATGCTCTCGACCTGTTGGGTCAGTTTCTGCTTCTCCGCCTCCAAGGCCTGGCAAGCCACCTGGCTCTCCTCCAGCTGAACTAGAACTGCACCCACCTCCCGGAACGAGCGTTCCACGATGAGAGAGGCCTGCAAGGAAAGACAATAGAATGAGTTAAGCAGAACCAAATGTATTAAGACAAATGATCCCAGAACACAACAACTGACAACTTACCCCAGAAAGTTGCTGCTTTACGGCATGTGTCAGTAACAGCGGGTCCTTACTGCTACTGATGGCCCATTTCTCAGAATTGAGCTCGCACAAGCTCAGGGCCATGTCCTCCATCATCTCCGCTCCGAACGGCGCCAATGCACGTCCGAGCCTAGGCACCAGCCTCTTCTCCAAGGTTGGGCCATCCAAAACCGCTCCAGCCGAGTGAAGGGATCTCACCCCTTCTGCCAGCTCAGCTCTCTTCACGGCAGACAGGTTGTCTGCCCTTCCCTGAATAACAGCCTTCTCGGCCTCCAACCGCCTCTTCAAAAAATTATCAGCCCGTCTTACACCCTCCAGGAGGGCAGCGGGGAAACGGGTTGGTTTCTGAGGGAAGTGGAACTTCAGGCCAGGCTGAGGAAGGCTTGTTTGTTGAGAAAGTGGAAGAGAAGGAGAAGAAGGAGACCCCGAAAGGGTGGACTCCCTTTGGACTGGAGGAGGTAGACGGGGTATTAGGGACGGTAGCGAAGACACTACCGCCCCGGTTTGGTGTTGCTGCTGATGTGGCGGTGTTGATTGTCTTTGTTGTTGTTGTTGTTGTTGCTTTTTCTGTTGGGGTTGTGTTTGCTGCTGGGTGGGGGTAGTCTGGCGGGGACTGCGCGCAGCCCGGAGGTCTCCATCACCTTCGGGAGAAGAATGTCTAAGGCGTTTCTTCTTGTCACCCTCAGCCTCTCCTCTGGGGCGCTTGCTCACCTCGGCCATCTTCGCGGGGAACACAAGACCTTCCCCCTCGCTGCTACTACTCGAGACCACCATGTTCTCGGAAGGCCCCATGACAGGAGGCTTCTCCACCACGGGCACGATTGCCCTCTCCACCACCAGAGACCCTTGCGCCTCGCCACTTGTCTTCTTGGGTGTGGCAACTTTACCTCCCCTACCAGCTCCGGCCTTTCGTCCTTTCCCCTTGGGCGGGTCTTGGCTGGTGGCGGCCTTCTTGATAAGTGAGGTAGCTCTCCCCAACATCTTTGCTTCGGGATGTTCTGCAAGAAATGTACGAAGCAAGGTTAACCAACCAGCAAGCGATGTGAAAAAAGATAAGCAGAAAACAAAACAAGCCACAACATAAAAGCACAAACAAGTCCACCAGCAGGGAACAAGAAACAAAAAAGAGAAAAGTTTGAAAGGGACGACCATGCACGAGAAACGTGGATGGCCTTCCCCGAGCAAAACAAGACACCGCTTCCTGCTCCAGGAAGCTCCCGTACTCCTTGAAGTCCGGGAATGACATGCTGAGGGAAGAAGGGTCAACCATGGTGACACCTTCTGGCAGACTACCGTCACTCAAACACCCGAGGAGCTCATCTACCCTATCGCAATATCTGTCAAAGGGTATCCTACGCGGATCTAGCCTAAGGAAGCGGGGATCGAACCCCACCTAAGAAGTCCGGGAAACCTCAGACAGGCTGGGGGTGTGGATCAATCGAAAGCTAGTCTTACCTTTCCCGGAGGTACCAGCTCCCAGAGTCCCTTCATTGGGGTAAGCTGCGGCGTGGCGAGCCTCGATTTCTTCTTCCTCCGACTGGGGGTCGGGGAACCTCTCCGCCCAACTGGGGGATAAATTATTCTCGTCCTGGGCGGCCTGGCAGATCACCTTAGACAGCTTCAGGGCAATCTGCTCCCGGACGTCAGCTGACACCTGACTTTGCCCCCTGCCACTCACTGGCTCAATATTTTGGAAAGAGGCGAGTAGCCCATACTCCCTCAAATATTCGGTGGTCACAAGTCCTTCCACCTTCAGCTCTTCCTCCGAGAGCCCCTCGTAGAAGTTTGACCTCCTTATCATCTCCGCACAGCGAGGTGTCCGCGGGACGGCTTCTGCAAAATCCAAATACGAGTGTTAGAGATCCTCCCGGAAGGCAAACCAAACGTAAAGAAACAAAGTTAAGAAAGAGAGGAAGGAGCACTTACCAGGGACTTTGAAGTCCAAAGATAGAGCTGGCACCCTCTTCAATGGGAAGCCAGTCGTCAGGAACCAGTACTCCCGGAGATCTGGAACCCTCGCGGTATGACATGTGGGACACATCACGTCCGGATACCTCTCCAGCCTATAAAACCCCACCTTGTCTGCATGACCTCTCATGGGCTGAGACTTCAGCCCATAGAAGTATAGCACCTCCTCCGGGGTAGGGGCCTCCAGGTCCCGGGAATTGCAAAAGATATACCAACCCGCTAGAAGCTTGTAGCTGGGGGGAATCAACTAGAAGGGGGCAATCCCCGCCTTCACGCAGAAGTTGGCAAAATAACTTCTTAGGGGCAAGTGTGCCCCACACACTATGTGTGCCCAGCTCCAGGCACCAAAACCCTCGTGACTCTGGCTGGCAGACTCACCCAGCACCGACAGGCGGTGCCACATTAGGCCTGGGATGTTCTTTAGGCCTGCCTCTGAGGAATACAGCTCCAGCATGCCGTAGTTCCTGAACATGTTTGATTTCTGGTCCATCTCCCAGATGGAACTGTTGATAGTCGGTGGGCTAGCCGCGGCCACCTTAGCTTTTGCTTTCCCCTTTGCGCCGGCAACAGGGGAACCTTGCTCCTGGGCAGATTCAGCCTCTACCGCAGCGATGATTTGTTCCTTTGAGGTGTTCGTCACTGAGCAAAAGAAACAAAGAAGAAAACACTCCAAGCAGTCAGCACCCTTGTCATACCCTAACAGTATTAAAGGCGTTGGGGAGACCCTCCCTGAAAACTGCTTGGAGAGGCTCCCACCGAGCTTGCCGAGGGGTTGGCACCATGCCACCCGGAGGACAGCAAGGAACCAGATTCAAACTTCGAGCCTAAGCCCGCCGAGAGAAGTGTTTTCCCAAGGGAAGACACCCTAAAGGCGTTCACGCTTATGCCCTAAAATAACAAACTAGAACAGCACAAGCAGACGAGAAACAACTTTCCAAAAGCAAATCGTCAAAGCATGCCAAGAAATGACTTATTGACTCACATCAGTCACATGCCTATCAAAGCCCTATTCACGCATGCATAAAGATGACACCGGCAGAAAACTCAACCCTAACAACTACCAACAATCTGAGGTTTAGAAGGAAAAAGAAAAGTAAAAATACTTACTGGTATTCGGGTAGTTGAAGATTAAGGGAGTAACCGGGTCACTACACCGCACGAGCACGTGAAGTAAAGGCTGCAAAGACAAGCAACAATTCAAACCTAGAACTTCGGCGAACAAACCTACTGCCAAATCGAAAGAAGAGTTTCTGGATTCCTTACCAAAAGAAGTGGCGAATTCGAAGGAAAGGAAGCTTGGAAGCTTGAGAGTTCGAAGATTTGGGAATCTGAGAATCTGAAAGCTCGAGAATTTGAAAGCGTAAAGAGGAAGAAGGGTCCGTTCCCTTGTTTTTATAGCAGGAACGAAGTCATTTCGAATTCCACAAATGGACGGTCCCGATCTTCCCATACCGCATGCATCAGATCCGACGGCTGGGGATGAAGTGCCGGTCCCATTTATGACTCCTCGGATGGGAATAAAGTATTTATTTCCCATCATTGTACCATCTCGGGCCCGGTGTACCATTAAATACCGTCAAATCACTACTCAGACGCCTGACGCACGCATACTCAGCCAGTCGCCTCACGCACACCTCTTGGTCACAGAGCCATTCCCTGCATGACGCGTGGCCCTTGCCACACTTGAGTACTTGAGTTCAAACAGAAGAAATTTCCTTTTTTTTTTGTACTAACACTCAGACGGGAAAAAGGAACCCTTCCAGGAACACAGGAGGTGACCCCTCGCCTAATCTAGAGACCAGAATACCCGGAGGACTGTACAAGCTCCCGAACCTCTCAAGCTCCGCGACCTTGGGGGGTAAATGTTATCCAGATTTCCGGATAGCGTTTAGATGGATAGCCTCGGGGAAGCAGAATTATCAAAGTCTTTCACGAAGGGTGACCAGGGCTTGCGGATGGACAGAAAGGCTTCGCCTCTCCTGTTTAGTGTCTAGCACACTCTTTCAAGCAACCGCGACCCGGAAGCTCGTCAATTCTCCCGGACTCCCGAAGGGATATCCTTCGGGGAAGGTCCTTCCAGGAGAAGCTCTTCAGGTTACCTTCGCGGATACAGTTCCGTGCCTCGCACGGAAGAAGACCAAGCGGTCGAGTCACGGAGGAGGCATAGTTGGAATGATACTCACCTGACACAGGATCCCGCCTGACAGGTCGAGGCCGCACATATCCCAGCACGCCTAAAAGTGCCTTTTCGCCTACTGTTCCGCTGACAGCCTGGAAAAGACAGCTGCCTTTTGACATTCCCCATATTTTCATGTAATTATACCTACGTAGAGCCTTGTAGCGATGCTACTAGGGTAATTGTATCCCCTATTTACGGCTGGTGTAATTAAGACTCAGAGAGGCAGAGTAAAACCCTAATCCAAAACCCTAGCTATAAAGACCTCCTCATTTTACGATAGGAGGGGAAGCGAACAAGTTACAGAGCAAGAACTCTGCCAAAATCTCTCTAGCTTCATCTTCTTCAAGAGAACCCGAGAGAAACATTGTGAGTTTGTGAGGTTCTTGTACACCAGCCATTTTACTGTAATTCTCTACAAGTATAATAACATCGACTCGTGGACTAGGGCTCGTTAACGCCTGAACCACGTAAAAAACCTGTTTGTCTATTTATATTTCTGCACTTCTACAGTTCTTATCTTTTTATTATTTTGTTTGTATTCGTTTCCGAAAAACTCGGTAAACAGCAAGGCTTTAGGTGACGGAGGCTCAATCCCATCTTTTCCAGCGCTGGTCGATACAAGATGTCCACAGAGCTCCTGTTATCCACCAAGACCCGATGTACCCTCATGTTAGCAAGCTGGGCAGTTAGCACCAGGGGATCATTATGAGGGAAATGCACCCCCTGCGTATCTTCTTCAGTGAAAGTTATCGAGTCATTCTCGCCATTGAAGCTCTTCGGGGGGCGTTGCTCCAAACTTAAAACACAAGGTGGTGGACTTCGTCTGGCCTCCTTGGCGTACTTGTCTCGCCCCTTCCTTGAATCACCTCTGAATCCCGGTCCTCCAAATATGGTCCTCACCTCTCCCTGTATTTTTGGGGCCACCTCCCGTGCCCGCGGCGGGGACGCTCCTTCTTCTGGCTTCTAGCTCTCCTTGCGCACGTACCTGCCCAAATGTCCCCTGCGAATGAGCTCCTCGATTTCCACCTTCAAATGGTTGCATTCCGCGGTGGTGTGGCCGACATCCTTGTGATACTGACAATACCTGCTGGGGTCTCTTTTGGACCGGTCTTTTTTCATTGGCGGGGGCCTTTTGAAAGGGACCTGGTTTTCGTTCGCAATGAAAATATGCTCCCTCGCATGGGTGAGGTCAGTGTAAAAGGTGTAGGGGCCCTGTAGGCGCTCCTCATAGCGTTGATGCTTCCGGGGTCGATCGTCTCTTGTTCCCTCATAAACCCGCTTTTTCTTTGCACCGCTCGGGTCTTCTCGGGCTGAAGGTTTCGGGGGCGATGGGCCTTTTCCGGCTTTGAGGTTCTCGTGACCATCCTCCACTCGAATTTATTTTTGTGCCCGCTCGTAGAAATCAACCAAGTCTATGACCTCCCTCTTGAGCATGTTATCCCATAACTTGCTTCCTGGGCGTACTCCAGCTGTGATGGCCATTTTCAGCTCTCGGCTGGTCAGGCTCCCTACTTTAGCTGCCTCCATATTGAACCTATGAATATAGCTCTTCAGGCTCTCGATTTCTCCTTGCTTCACATTCGCGAGGCTGGTGCATGGCATCGTGTAGTCGCGCACGGCGTGGTGCTACTGGAGGAACTCATTAGAAAGCTGTTGCCAAGACCTGATGGACCCCGGTCTAAGTCTTTTGAACCACTTGTATGCAGGTCCTTTTAAGGTGATGGCGAAGCAATGACATCTCGCCCCACTGCCAATTTCCCTCAGCTTCATCAAGTCGTTAAATGTATCTAGATGGTATTTTGGATCCGTGCTTCCTTCGTAAGGGGTCATGTGGGGCTCTTTAAAGTTGGCAGGGAGCTTGATGGCCTGGATCACCCTAACGAAGGGTGACTCATGGTCGAATTCCTCCTCAAAAATTAGACCTCCAGAGGCGGTGACGATCTTGCTTCGCAGGCTCCTCATTTCTGTGTCCAAGTCCTGCCTTCTCTTACTTAGGGAGTCCTTTAAAGCGGACGGGTTAGGATCACCCTTTCCTTTGCCCTCTTGAGGCGCCATAGGGGGCGTGCTCTCTTAGAGGTGACCTCGTCCTCGTTGCGATGGGCCGCGTTGGTCTTCGGCTCTGGCTTCTGGGCCTGGTTCGATGGCTCTGGATGTTCGCGTTGCTTCGTTCGGGGGGTGTTGCTGGTGGAGTGTCGGGTCCTCCCATCGTCTACTGGAACTGTGGTCTTTGCCCCCTCACGACCTTTCTCTTTTCTCTTGGGCAAGGTCACGTTTGACTTACCTTGCAATAGGCCATTCAGCACCTCTAGCATATTCTCGAGGGTAGTCTCCAACCTTTGGTTCTTACGGTGCAGCTCACGTATTTCTTCTTCAGAGAATCGAGATTTAGAACTCGAGCTCACGGAATGGACCCGGGGGTGCTTATCATGTCTATGCGTTGAGGGGCCCGGGTCCTGCCTGCCGGAGTTCGGTACTTGCGGCGGTTTAGGAGGCGGAAACTCGCTGGCATTTCCCGACGGTACCCTTGGAAGACCCTCTCTGGGCGGGACGGCCGGTGACGTGACCTCTCTATCACCCTCATGAACCTCAGGGTCCCTTGGGGGCTCCACCTCTCTGGGTGGAGGGGGATCCTTCATGGAGGCCTTCAACTGGACTCCATTAAGGTGGACCTCCACCTCTCGTGGCTCCCTGAGTCGCTTTGAACATCTTGGCATTTCTTCTTGCTGGAAGTAATGGTAGAGCAGTAGCTTGGAACTTATGTTCCCACAGACGACGCCAAACTGTTGACGGTGAGAACTCGTCAACTAAGTTAAGTTGGAAAGAATTGCAAGATAAAGATTATCAATATAAAAGCCTTAGAAATTTAAGTATCAACTCTAAGAACAATTGCAGAAGAACAATGGTAAAATCAGTTTGTTATTCACTATGGTGCACTTGCTACAGTAAATTTTCCAACCCCCCTTCAGGTGGGGTTAGAGTTCATTTTATAGGGGGCTCTAATGGCCCTGGGTACATGGTTGTCCAGAGGTTGGAAAAAGCTTATACATGATCTTTATTTATTTTCATGCATATCTAATATTAAACAAATTAATACAAGATAGCCTAAAACATGTTTCTAAAATTGAATTCAAAGAGAAACAAAAATAGAATACTTACAGTATACGCAGCAGAATTAAAGAGTCCTTCCTTCAGTTTCTCTAACTCTTGTATCCTTTCTGTCACAGAGTATTATCAAGAAACTGAACCGATCTTCTATTTTCTTCACGATCTTCCAATGTATCTTTAGAACCACCTAGACTAGTGTGGGCAATTCTCAACACATGAGATAGATATAGAGAGAAGAAGAGAAAATAACAAAGTGGCTTAGAAAAGGACTTGTGTTTAGAGAGAATATAAAACTATCAGAAAATCTGACTTGTGACTTATCTGCCGTCCCTCAAATCTTCTCTCTAAGCACTCCTTTTATAGACTCAATTAGGCCATTTAATTTAATTAAAAAATAAATAAAATAACAGCCATTTTGAAGCCCTAGGTCGAAATTATCATGGGCTATAGGCCCGTGAAATTTCCCATTTGATTATAAGCCCATTGGACTTAAAATGAAGGCCTGTATTATTTTCTATTGATTTAATTAATTAAATAATTATTTAAATCCTTTATCAAATTAATTATTTATAATTTGAACCTTGATTTAAATTTATTTATTAATTTAGATACCAATTTATCTTAATTAATAAATCTACCATAATTTCTCTTTTCTTCTCAAAATTACACAACTCTGTGAAACTGTCCAAAATTGACCTGGTCAACTTTGATAATTCTAATTGATAATTAAATCAATTAATTGAGACTATCTAGATGATTTTATCCAAGGTACAATGGGGACCATGGGCCTATGAAATCAAGCTCCAATAAGTTATCATAAATCTAACAAATAAATTTACTAACTTATTAATTCCTCGTGACTCCACTATAGACTTGGAATTGCACTCTTGAATTCATAGAATGCTCTATAACAAATATAGATACGCTATTAATTATCCATTGTTACAACCATAATTGTCACTCAATCCTCTATAGACGGTCTACAATGAGATAGGACTAAAATACCGTTTTACCCCTCATTTTATTTTATCCTTAAAACACTTAGTTCCTTGTAAATGATATTTCAGTAAACTAATTTAATTACTGAAATGAGATCTCTATCATTTAACACCTTGAACCAAACTAAAAGGAAACCATCGTTTCACTTCTTCATCAGAAGCAATAGATGTTCATATCTATGATTAACACTCCCACTCAATTATACTACCGAGTTCCCAAGATGTAAGTATGGGCTAGTCCGTAGGGTAAGCTGGTAATGAACAAGTCAAAGAACTCAAATAATACAATCAGTTAGAATACTAACCACTCAAAATTGAGATTGAATTGACCTAAGGTCAACTATATGATATGACTAGAATAGATAATAACGACATGTTTACTTATCTTATCAACTGTCAATATTGGTCCTGTCCGATGTAACATATACATCCGATCTTATCTACTTTGCTAATGTTCTGGAAAGAACATAACACTGTAATGTGTAAGTAGATCATATCGTAGATTGGCAAGTCAGTGTAAATCCGGTGCATTGACTAATCTTAGGACTAACTTATTTTGAACATATAATCATATTTATATTCCACCGTGATTATGTCACTATAAATAAGATTAGCTATATGCTCGGGATTTAATAGAATTTTATATTAAACAAATAATCATGAAAATAAAACATGTGAGCAAAGTGATTGACCAAGTCAAAAAATTATTTCTATTCTTTTATTGATAATAAAATGAGATTACAAAGAATTTGGGTTTTAATTAGGGCATAAAACCCCAACAGTCCAGAGGTCCAGAAGGTACACGAGTACACTAACAGGAGAGTGGCTCCACGGGTAGTGGTGTCAGCTCTAGTACATGGTCAGAGTTCATGGGAGCACCTCAGCTTTTGTACCCGGTCATGACTCCACTGCTTGTCTTGTACGGGTGTCAGAGACGTGGTGGTGGTGTAGCCACTCCTTGTACTATTCCCAACCACCACTATTTGTCGGGTACAGGTGTCAGGCCTGTTCCATGATCCTTGTAGGCATGTACGTACCCCTTTAGAGGTACCTTGTTCGTATTCTTTGTCTCTTGTAGGCCACCTTGAACCCTGACATCATGCGCGCGTGGCCTTACACCTAAAGGTTGCTGGGCCTCGCATGGCCGTGGCTGAGTGCAAGGCGGGGCGACGACGGGCCTCGCTTGCGAGGCGCTGGGACGTTGGGCCTCGCGTGGCCGAGGTTGGGCGATGATGGGCCTCGCGCCCGGGCACGGGCCGCGCTTGCGAGGCGCTGGGATGTTGGGCCTCGCGTGGCCAAGGCTGTGTGTGAGACGGGCCTTGTGCCTGGGCATGGGCCTCGCTTGCGAGGCGCTGGGAAGTTAGGCCACGCGTGGTCGAGGCTATGCGCGAGATGGGCCTCGCTTGCGAGGCGCTGGGACGTTGGGCCTCGCGTGGCCGGGGCTGTTCGCGATACGGGCCTCGCGCCTGGGCACGGGCCGTGCTTGCGAGGCGCTGGGCCTCGCGTGGTTGAGGCTGAGCATGAGACGGGCCTCGTACCTGGGCATGGGCGAGGGCTTCGCATGGCCTCGCGTGGCCGAGGCGTGACGCCGAGTTGGTGTCTATGCGGACATGGCCTCACGCCTAGGCGCGTATTGGATCTTTTACGGGCGCGGAATATTGAGCATCCACAGCGGCCATAGGGACAATCGGACTGGCGGTGACATTGGGAGAAGAGTCACGAACTGTCTTCAAAGTACTCGAGTTCGTGGTAATCGATTGTTCGGCCACATACAATGTGATTTTGGGCCAACCCGCGTTGTTCGCATTTGAAGCCATAACATTGATCTGACACCTGGC
Organism: Humulus lupulus; assembly: GCF_963169125.1. Taxonomy (NCBI): domain Eukaryota; kingdom Viridiplantae; phylum Streptophyta; class Magnoliopsida; order Rosales; family Cannabaceae; genus Humulus; species Humulus lupulus. Next base: position 205,083,744 of record NC_084793.1, read on the forward strand.
AATGAAATTCCCCTCAGCTTTAGGGATATGCACAGTCAGAGGCGATCAACTCGTTACCAGAGATTGCTACAACATTTCTATGAAGGGAAAGTCACAACCCGGGAAACAGGAAATGGTCATAAATGACGGAGGTGAGGAGTCCTAGGAAGTAGGAGACGGCCAACGTGACGACATTGATCCACGGATAGGCGAAGACAGGTCAGAGCTCAAAGCCATAGAAGAGCTCGAAAAAGTGAACATTGACCCCAAAGAAGCTTCAAGAGTCGTAAAAATTGGAAAGAATCTTGAGACAAAAGAAAGAAGGAGCAGATCAATTTTTTACGGAAGAACCTGGATGTTTTCGCCTGGTTGCATGAGGATATGGTGGGAATCAGTCTAAATATAATAATGCACACATTAAATTTGGACAAGAATGTGACTGCAAAATCCCAAAAATGGAGGCTTTTGGGAACAGTCTGAGCTGAAGCACTAGAAGAAGAAGTAGCTCAGTTACTAAAATGTAGGTTTATCCAAGAGACAAAAGACCCGATCTGGGTTTCCAATCCCGTGCTAGTTCCGAAGCCGAACGGGAATTGGAGAACCTGTATCGACTTCTCCGGCCTAAACAAGGCTTGTCCCAAGGACTGTTTCCCACTGCCAAGGATTGACCAGTTGGTAGACACCACGACAGATCACGAGCTCATGTCTTTCATGGACGCGTACTCTAGATATAACCAGATCATGATGAACACTATGGACCAAGAGCATACGAGTTTCATGACTGAGCATAATATATATTGTTACAACGTTATGCCATTGAGATTGAAAAATGCTGGGGCTACATACCAACGCTTGGTCAACAAAATTTTCGCTAACCAGATCGAGAGAAACATGGAGGTGTATGTCGATGATATGCTTGTCAAGTCAAAGACTACTAATAACCATGTATCTGACTTTGAAGAATGTTTTGGAATCTTAAGGAAATATGACATGAAGCTGAATCCCCAGAAATGCACTTTCGGGGTGGCATCTGGAAATTTTTTGGGGTTCATAGTCAACACAAGGGGAATAGAGGCGAATCTTGAAAAAAACCAGATCGTTGTTAGACATGCCTTCACCCAGGTCGTGTAAGGAAGTTCAAAGCCTAACTGGAAGGGTGGCGGCTTTAAATCGCTTCATTTCGAAGTCCACTAACAAGTGTCTGCCATTCTACAACTTGCTTAGAGGAAATAAGAAATTTGAGTGGACCGAAGAATGCGAACAGACATTCCACGATCTGAAAACGCATCTGGCAGAGCCCTTGGTATTATCCAAACCAACATATGGAGAGTCTCTTTTTCTTTATCTGGCCATGACAAAGAATGCAGTCAGTGCCATGTTAGTTTGAGAAGAAGACCGTGTTTAGAAACCAGTATATTATGTAAGCAAGAGACTTCTCGGAGCTGAATCATGGTACCCACTGATAGAGAAACTGTCATTCTGTCTAATTTTGGCTTCTAGAAAGCTCCGGCCATATTTCCAGTCCCATTCTCTCAACGTCTTAACCGAACAACCTTTTAGGCAGGATATTGCAAAAACCTGAAACATCGGAATGCCTCTCAAAATGGGCCATCGAACTTAGCCAGTTTGAGATATTATACATCCCACGAACTTCAATCAAGAGTCAAGCCCTTGCTGATTTTATGGTTGAATGCATCGGTTTTTAGGACTAGCTCATGAGGGAGCTGGTGCAAGAATTATGGAAAATCTTCGTTGATGGATCATCAAACGAGAACTGGTCAGGAGCTAGGATAATCTTAATCTCACGAAGGACATCGGTTCCATACAGCTCTTAGATTCAGATTTATGACATCCAACAAAGAAGCAGAATATGGGGCCTTATTGGCAGGGCTAAGGGTGGCAAGAGAGTTGAAGGCGAAAGCCATCCAATGCTATAGTGATTCCCAACTCGTGGTAAATTAGATATTGGGAGAGTATTAAGCCCGAGGCATCAAGATGGCAGCCTACCTGGCTAAGGTGAAGAGGGAACTGTCTGAATTTGAGTTTAGCTCTGTTGAACAGATACCTCACGAGCAGAACTCTAATGCTGACGCTTTGGCACGACTTGCTACCATCAAAGAGGCTGAAACATTGAATGTAGTACCAGTGGAGTTCCTGGAAAGCCCAAGTGTAACGGGAGAAATGATGGAGGTCAGAATGATTAACATAAGACCGACCTGGATGACCCCTATAATGGAATATCTCGCGACTGAAAAGTTACCTGATGACAGAAAAGATGCGAGAAAACTACTTTATCAAGCTCAATGATATGTAATAGTTGATGCAATCCTATATCAGCGAGGTCATTCGTTGCCCCTCCTACGGTGTGTTCTGCCTAAGGAAGCCAAAACCATTTTGCAAGAAATACGTGAAGGTTTTTGCAGAGATCATGCTGGGGGCAAAACTTAGCACTGTATGTACTGAGACAGGGTTATTTTTAGCCCACTTTAACGAAAGATTTGATCTTGTATGTTCAGAAATGCAACAAACGCCAGCGTTTTTCCATAGTTGCCCGAGCTGCTCTAGTTGAGCTAATAATGATTTCATCCCCGTGGCCATTTGCAGCATGGGGAATTGACCTGATAGGTTCCCTACCTATGGGGAAATGAGGAAGCGGTAGTGGCAATCAATTACTTCACGAAGTGGGTAGAAGTCGAACCTCTGGCAACCATCACCTTAATGAGAGTCCTGGATTTCATGGTAAAGAATATCATTTGTCGATTTGGACTCCCTAAAAAGAATGTATCAGACAATAGCACACAGTTTGATAGTGATCTCTTCACTGACTTTTGTGAAAGATATGGAATACCGAAGAGTTTCTCGTCAATAGCATACCCACAATCCAATGGGTAGGTCGAGGCTGTAAATAAAACCCTCAAGGCAAGCTTGAAGAAAAGGTTGGATGAGGCCAACTGATTATGGCTCGAGCAGGTCCCGTACGTACTTTGCGCCTACCAAACCTCTCATAGAACCTCCACGGGGCATACTCCTTTTTCTCTAACCTTTGGAAGTGAGGCCATGCTTTCGATTGAAGCAATGGTGGCTACTCATAGACAGATGACATTTGATCAAGAATAGAATAACGAGCTACTTAATGCTTCTCTCGATCTGATCGAAGAAAAATGAGAGGAATTGCAATTACATCTCGCCCACTATCAACAAAAGATCACTCATTATTTCAATTCAAAAGTCAAGGTACGTAGACTCAGATTAGGCGATCTGGTGCTCCGAAGGGTCTTTTTGGTGAATAAAGACCCCAAATATGGTGTGTTGGGCCTGAACTGGGAAGAACTGCACTAGATTGTAGAGGTCTTATGCGAATGAACTTTTAAGCTAGCCCGACTAAATGGAGAAATAGTCCCACGGACCTGGAATGCTCTTCATTTAAAAAAGTATTATCAATAGTATTATTATCAATGTAAGGCTTATTTATAAAATCCATTTCAAATAAATGACATATATTATTGAATAACCATTTCTTAGTTTTATTATTGCAAGGTCGTGCCATCACATTGTAAAAGCAACCGAGAAAGTTTATACGCTCTGGTTACTTGGGGGGCACATAACTGAGGTGATATTTTGAGAAAATTAAGCTTACTCGGATAAGATTAAAAACTTAGAAGCTTAGAGAAATTGATTATTCAACAGATTTTTAAAGCTTGAATTTTCAATAAACCTATTACGATCTAAGTTTGAAAAATCATCTAAAACCCTGGATATAACCAGGTTTGAAGCTTAGAAGCTTGGAAAAATTGATTATTGAATGGCTTATTAAAAGCTCGAGTTTTCAATAAACCTAGCGCGAACTAAGCCTAAATTTTTTTTTTATTGAAATCCCTTGATATAACCAGGTCCAAGGCTTAAGTCCTAACATGTATAATGCTATTAAGTTATTAAAAACCCTAGATATAACCAGGTCCGAGGCCTAATTCTCAATAGGTATGACGCAAATAAACGAGCAAAATCTTGGATACAACCAAGATTGATAAAATCTATCTCGATCTAAAAGTTGACCCCTAAGATTTTGAATGTACAAGAGTCTAAGGATTCATAAACATGAGAAAATTATAAAGGAAAGACAAATAGATCAAAAGTTAGACGTATATTCAAATAAAAAAAAATATTGTCTCATCGAGGAGAAGAAACCTCAAGCTGAGCCCGAAGGCAATCGTTTTAATCCCATGGGATTGTTACAGAAACTTAAAAACAAAATAGTTACAACAAAAATCTTGAATAAGTCATTGGGCTCCGTCAGTATGCTTCACCGAAGTCACTTCCTCACCATCTCCCTCCGCAGCTCCAGAAGCCTCACCATTCTTCGAGGGTTCCTATGAAAATCGTATCTTAAACTTAGCAAGATACGAATCCCACAGACCGGGCTACATGAAGGAGAAGTTCCCATCCTGGTTAAAAGCCCAACAATGGTAAATCATCTACTCCATTGTCGACGAGGACATTGCAGCCTCCGCCTTGGACTTAGCTTCAGCCTCGATCAACTTCACTTTGATTTCATTATTCTCGGCTTGAAGCTGATCAGCGCGACGATTTTCCTGCACGACCTGAGCCTGAGAAGTGAACAATGCAGCTTTCGCAGACTGCTCGCCCTCTTGAGAAGAAATGAGAGCAGCTTTGGCAGCATGCTCACTCTCTTGATCAACACTCAGAGCGGCTTTGGCAACCTGCTCATTCTCTTGGGCACCAGTTAAGGCAACTCATAGTTCCTCGTTCTTAGCTTTAGCATGAGCTATGCTTCGGTATTGAGTCAAGACAGACTGCAGAATAATGAAGCAAGTAAAAAAATAACACATAGTAAAGAAAAAGAAGGTTAGAAGTGGAAAAAAGACTCACGGTGAGGATCATCCCCATAGCAGATTCGAGGACATCTTCTGGGATGCGCTCTTCTATGGCCCTCAAATCCCTAGCACTAGCTTTGTACGCATGAACCACCATGTGACTCGTCGTCTGTTGGGGTTTTATGCCCTAATTAAAACCCAAATTCTTTGTAATCTCATTTTATTATCAATAAAAGAATAGAAATTATTTTTTGACTTGGTCAATCACTTTGCTCACATGTTTTATTTTCATGATTATTTGTTTAATATAAACTTGTATTAAATCCCGAGCATATAGCTAATCTTATTTATAGTGACGTAATCACAGTAGAATATAAATATGATTATATGTTCAAAATAAGTTAGTCCTAAGATTAGTCAGTGCACATGATTTACACTGACTTTCCAATCTACGATATGATCTACTTACACATTACAGTGTTATGTTCTTTCCAGAACATTAGCAAAGTAGATAAGATCAGATGTATTTGTTACATCAGACTGGACTGATACTGACAGTTGATAAGATAAGTAAACATACCATTATTATCTATTCTAGCCATATACTATAGTTAACCATAGGTCAATTCAATCTCAATTCTGAGTGGTTAGTATTCTAACTGATTGTATTATTTGAGTTCTTTGACTTGTTCGTTACCAGCTTACCCTACCGACTAGCCCATACTTACATCTTGGGAACTTGGTAGTATAATTGAGTGGGAGTGTTAATCATAGATATGAACATCTATAACTTCTGATGAAGAAGTGAAACGATGGTTTCCTTTTAGTTTGGTTCAAGGTGTTAAATGATAGAGATCTCATTTCAGTAATTAAATTAGTTTATTGATATATCATTTACAAGGAACTAAGTGTTTTAAGGATAAAATACAATGAGGGGTAAAACAGTATTTTAGTCCTATCTCATTGTAGACCGTCTATAGAGGATTGAGTGACAATTATGGTTATAACAATGGATAATTAATAGCGTATCTATATTTGTTATAGAACGTTCTATGAATTCAAGAGTGCAATTCCGAGTCTATAGTGGAGTCACGAGGAATTAATAAGTTAGTAAATTTATTTGTTAGATTTATGATAACTTATTGGAGCTTGATTTCATAGGCCCACGGTCCCCATTTTACCTTGGATAAAATCATCTAGATAGTCTCAATTAATTGATTTAATTATCAATTAGAATTATCAAAGTTGACCAGGTCAATTTTGGATAGTTTCACTGAGTTATGTAATTTTGAGAAGAAAAGATAAAATAGGGCAGATTTATTAATTAAGATAAATTGATATCTAAATTAATAAATAAGTTTAAATATGGTTCAAATTATAAATAATTAATTTGATAAAGGATTTAAATAATTAAATCAATAGAAAATAATACAGGCCTTGATTTTAAGTCCAATGGGCTTATAATCAAAAGGGAAATTTCACGGGCCTAAAGCCCATGATAATTTCGACCTAGGGCTTCAAATTGGCTATTATTTTATTGATTTTTTAATTAAATTAAATGGAATAATTGAGTCTATAAAAGTAGTGCTTAGAGAGAAGTCAAAACACAAGTTCTGAGAAGTTCAGAAGTCACAAGTCAGATTTTCTAATAGGTTTTAGATTCTCTCTAAACACAAGTCCTTTTCTAAGCCTCTTTGTTATTTTCTCTTCTTCTCTCTGTATCTATCTCATGTGTTGAGAATTTCCCACTGTAGTCTAGGTGATTCTAAGGATATTTGGAAGACTGCGAAGATTATAGAAGAACAGTTCGGTTTCTTGATAATACTATGCGACAGAAAGGATACAAGGGTTAGAGAAACTGAAGGAATGACTCTTTCATTCCGTTGCATATACTGTAAGTATTCTTATCATTGTTTCTCTTTGAATTCAATTTTAGAAACATGTTCTAGGTTATCTCATATTAATTTGTTTAATATTAGATTTACATGAAAATAAATGAACATCCTGTATAAGTTTCCTAACACCATCTCGTACACAATACCCCAAAAAATCCTCAGGGATCTTATCCAGATCGTGTGGCTCGACCAGTATCTGGACGAGAGGAATCTCACTTCAGATGGGGGCCTCGGTTTGAATCACTTGGGGATGTGAGGAAGGCATATGTCAAGGAGGGGAAGGAGGAGCTTGCTGGATAGTGACAGTTGTTAGCGAAGCTGGGGGAAACTATTTTATTGGCTTCTCCCGAGCTGTGCTTGCACCTTTACCCTTGCTAAATTCACAAAGATAGAAGACTTACGAGGATGGTTGAAGTATCGATGCTCATAGTTCTTGAGCCCATTCAACATAAATAATAAATCTTTATAGTCATTTGGGTGGTTGGGAAGCTCGATGACGGAAGTGGAGTTCGGAAACTGAGTGAGGTAATAAAATCCGTCACCTCACCCTTGCTGGTGAGGACTAGCCTTGAGACAGAAGAAGTATAGGATATCTGCTGGAGTGGGGACCTCCTACTCATGCCTCAGAAACAAATATTTTAACCCTGCCAAAAGCCTGTTGGAATTTGGGGGGAGCTGAAAGGGAGCCAATTTAATGTAGTTAAGAAAATCTACAAAATATTGGTTCAATGGGAGGAAGGCATCAGCCTTCTGGTGTTCATCACTCCAAGCACCGTAGTCGTGTTGGAAGGGGGTAGAACTCCGTTCCCCCTTAAGTGTAGTCAGGCGATGAGACCATCAGCTCCCATCTTGATATTGTGACTCAGTAGGAACTTCTTCACCTTCCCCTGAGTTATTATCCTTGAGACTATATGCTCAGCCTCAAAAAATGCGTTGGGGTCGACGAAAACCTCTCTCTCCACCACATGACCAAAGTGTGGAATGGGAGAATCAGAGGCGACCTGCTTGCCTTTGCCATTTTTTTGGGTAGATGAGCTCGCGACATTCTTCTTGGGAGGCGCCATGATTCAGACCACCTGACGACAAAGCGACCTAATTATTAGGCGACCTAATATGGTCTATAGCTATGATCGTGGAGGTACGGGAAACGAAAAGGCCTAATTGGACTCCTTTCAATTTTTGAAAGCTCATACGAGCTAAAATTTTCCCTAGCTTCAACGCGTGGTCCCACGCAGTATCCTAGACAACGCGCCTTGATTTCTTAAAATCCGCAGATACTTTGGGATCCGCATGTCAGAGCTGTCAGGCCCATTACTTTCCTTTTGAAAGTGGTTTAATGCAAAATTGCCTAAAGAATCGTAACCCCTACGCTACCTAGAATTAAACCTAAAACCCTTTCGGTTTCTACACCCCAAACAAGTATTCAAACCGATTTTCCATTAGGTTTTTCCTAGATTAACCCAAAGAATTGCCCAGATTTATGAATATCTTATTTCTAAACAAATTTGGTTTCATTCATGTGACCTAGACAGAAGCCCATTTCTTATTTTGCACTCAGATTAGCCAACGTTACTGAACAACGAGCATTTTTTGAAGTAAAAAAAACTCACTGGAAATTGAAGAATATAAAAAAAAATTTCAAACCAGGTGATGAAATACTTACAAAAAATAAGTTTGATTCAAAGAAGATGTTGATATATCCACATGAAGCTCCTTGAAAGCTTCTGAAGATCTGAGAGGCAAAGAAAGTTTTTGAGGATTCTGGAGAAGAAGAAGGAAAGATTGAGTGTTTGAAAAGGAGATTTTTGAATACAAAGGCGGTGAGGTCTCACGACTGATCATCCTATTTATACGTAAACTACAAAAATTAATCCCGACCATCCGATTGGGTTAGCTCGAGATCCAAGGGTCAATATTAAATAAACCATACGGCGGAAAAAAGTTGATAGGACAGTTGTTTCAGTCCTCGAAACCCGATTGGACACCAATTGCAGGAATTCACGTATCCAATACTTGAGTAGCGGGCATGCACGATTTTATATGACAGAAGTCTAAAAGCCCCTACTGTGTATGTGAGAAAGTGATGACATTTAACATGAGCAGGAGCTTGGGGGGCAAATGTTGTACCCTAAATTTAGCATGAGTTCAATTACTCAGTTCAGGTACAGTTGGCAGTTAAAAGTGTAGAAGAATCATCAAGTAGAGTATCTGGTTATTAGCCATGTGAGCAACTCGAGGTTCAATCCACATCGTACACAGTGTACAACTCATTATCTGACCAACACTTAAGGTAATGATCGAAGTCGAGACTCATAATGGTCAGACCCAACTTTAGGCATTTTGAACCTACTCCGATCTTGGAGTCAGATAATTGTCAAGCACGAGCTCATGTGAGATATTCAACTCGTAAGGACCTAAATATAACATATACTGAAGGATCCTAGGAGATTTGAGAATTCTTTGTGCACTCATTAATGACTAGGCGGTATCATATATCTATCATTTATTATCCAAGATAGCAGGAATATTTATTTGCTTATCAAATCACATCCCAATGTAAATGGGAATAATCTGTATTAATTATATGCGATATAAAATTACGCGATGCATTTACACAGTGATCCAAACCTGTCCATGTAATTCCCTATAAATACTAGGAATGTTGGATAGGAAAGGGGATCGTTTTATTGGTATTACCAAAACTCTGTAGAAATAGAGAAAGAAACAATAATAATATTGTCTCGTGGACTAGGTGGATTTTAACCACTGAACCATGTAAAAGTTATGTGCTTTTGAGTGAATGCTTATAATTTCATTGCGGTTTATAATCTAGCACTAATCTACCAATTTTATTTCTTAGTACACTATTGGCGAAAAATTGTGTCAACACCTTTGGGCACATTTAATGAAAATCGTGTATATAAAACACGGTAGGAAAGAAATTGATTGTCTACTTATTTTTCTTAGTTTCCTTTATTATGTTATTGCTATGAATAAGAGCACCCGCTCGCTAGCCTGAACAAGTGAACACAGACTAGTCTCTGATCACTTGGGGGGCATGGAGTTAGGGCAGCGTCACGACTTATAGAGCGCGACCAAGGAAACTAAGCTTGCCAAGCGGAGTAAGCCCAGTGTCGCCACCCCTAGTATAGGAAAACCTAGGAAACTAATTGAGTTTAGCCTAGGATACTAAGCTTATTCCAAGCAGAACAAGGCTTAGCACATAGAAATTATACATTCTTAGTAGCGCGAGAATAGACTTTTGTTATCTCCCGGTGACTTCGAGCCCAAGGAGCTCTGACCAAGTCTTTGATGTCAAGATGCAAACAGATGGCTGAGTACTTCGTACTTGGTCCCAGGGCAGATTTGGGGCACCTCTCGTGGACATTGCACCTGAGGAGTTATGCTCAAGTCCTCAGAATGCCTTGAAGTTTATAGCGTCGGGAAGTCCATGACATGGGGAGCTTAGCTAGTTGACGAGTGAAGTACCCCTAGCGTCACGGATCCCATAGCTAAAAATCCTGGAGAAAACCCAGCGTAAAAATTCTAGTAGCACTAGCTTAGAGATTCAGGTTACCTCCCGAGGACAGCGCACGCTCGAGGAGTGATAACCAAATCCTAATCAGCGAGATGTGAATGGGTGCCCAAGTCATTTATACTCGGACACCTCCCGTGGACATTGAGCCCGGGGTATGTAAGTTGATCTTGAAAGGCGAACAAAAGCCCCAAGATATACACTCAGGGAGCAAAGGTAAAGCTCCTGATTGACCATCTGGGTATTGCCTACTCGGGAGGCAGGAAGTTGGTGTGCAAGAACTCCTAAAAACCTGAGTCTTTGGACTACGGGAACACAAGAGGACGACAAGTTAATTTGAGGACTCCAAGCCTGTCAAAACACTAAACGTCTAGAGGTTCGAGCACAACAAGTCTTCTCCATCTTGAGTCATAGGAACTTGAGGACGCTGAGCTGTGTTAAATTAATGCTTAATTTCGCGTTAAAGCTACTTCTAGGAATACGAGCCTACAAGAGACACTAAACGCTGGAATCACCTTTAAAACGATTTGAGTTCTTATTCTCATGGCAGTCATGTTATGTTGAATTTACAGAACCAAATCAAGTATTTAAAATGGTTTGAGTTCTTGTTCTCGTGGCAGTCATGTTACGTTGAATTTATAGAACCAAGTCAAGTGTTTAAAATAGTATGAGTTCTTATTCTCATGGCAGTCATGTTACATTGAATTTATAGAACCAAATAAAGTATTTAAAGCAGTTTGTGTTCTTGCTCTCGTGGCAGTCATGTTACATTGAATTTATAGAGCTAAGTCAAGTGTTTAAAACAGTTTGAGTGCTTATTCTTGTGGCAGCTAGGTTACATTGAATTTAGAGAACCAAACAAAGGAAAACATGACTTAGAGTTCTTATTCTCATGAATGTAATGTTACGACAAACTAAAAGAAAATCCTCATGCTTAAAGCACCACGGGCAAGCTCAGTCCCGAGTCATTGGAACTTGGGGATGTAGGGCTCATCAAGTGACCATTTGACAGTGTTAAAGTTACTCTTGAGGACCGCTTGCCTACAGAACAACACTAAATGCATAAAAATTGCCTAAGTACTAAGAGAAGTCGATTGCATTAGGGGGATAAAAACCCATTTTAAGGAAATGCATTGTATTGTCTGTAGAAAATAAAAACATGCATTAATAAAAACATAAATGGTGACAACTACTCGGGGCCCCGAACTTCAGCAGCCCTTAGGATCTCCTCTATTATGTCAATGATCGGGTTTTTCCTCAGAGAACTCCCTGTCTGGTGGACCACAGCTTGGACAGCCTCAGTAGTTGGAGTTGCCTCGGTAACTTGAGACACCTCGGCAGGGGTAGTCGCCTTAGTAGATTTGGTCATCTTGGTAGATTGGATCGCCTCGGCCGCCTTAGCCTTTTTGGTCGCCTCAACAACTAAAACACCTTCTGCAGCCTAGGTCACTCAAAGACGTTCTTCAAAGAGGAGTTTATACTTCTTGCGATCTCTAGTGAAATCTAAGCTCATGTGTTGCTTATGGTACCATGCCATGTAGAAGGAATCCTCAGAGATTGTCTCGACTTCCTTCTTCAGCTTGTCCACCTGACACTGAGAAGACCTATTGATCTCCATGGCTTGGAGGGCTTTTCTCTCCCCAAGTTCAGCTCGGACGGTAACCTCCTTGGCCTGCTCCTAAAGCTGGGAGTTTTCAAGGACCCCTCGGGTGACCTCGATCGTGGCCTTCTTTGCCTCCTCTTGGGCCTATTGCATGCCCTCGGTGGCCTTTTGGGCAGCCTCTTCAAGCTCCTTGTGGATGCCAAAAATCCACCAAAAAGAAAAAATCTCTAAGTCCATGGTTGGAATACAAGTCTAAAGGTCACTTAGTCATGTTATTAAACTCGGGCCCATAAGTCTTGCGGAACCGGGAGATTGTCCCAAGGGAAGCATCACCTTATGAGCCATGAAGTATGGTCTTGCTAGGCTAAGGGGTTGTGGATGCTCAAAGTTTCATACTTGTAGAAGACCCAAAACAAGTGCCAAGGTCCCATAAGCGCCTAATTACGTGATTGAGCCGCGATGACCTCGGGCCCCCACTGTCTCGAACCAACCACGTACCTAGCGAGGCCACGCCTCGGGTGCACCTGATGGCCTCGCTGGTGGAGCGCCGCGCAGCACCTGATGGCCTCGCTGCGCATGGTGGCCTCGTTGGTGGAGTGCCGCGCAGCACCTGATGGCCTCACTGGTGGAGCGCCTCGCTGCGCATGGTGGCCTCGCTGGTGGAGCACCTCACAGCACCTGATGGCCTCACTGGTGGAGCACCTCGCTGCGCATGGTGGTCTCGCTGGTGGAGCACCTCGCAGCACCTGATGGCCTCGCTGGTGAAGCGCCTCGCTGCGCATGGTGGCCTCGCTGGTGGAGCGCCTCGCTGCACCTGAAGGCCACGCTGGTGGAGCGCCTCGCAGCACCTGATGGCCTCGCCCATGGAGCGCCTCGCTGCACATGGTGGCCTCGCTGGTGGAGCGCCTCGCAGCACCTGATGGCCACGCTAGTGAGGGACCTCGCGAGATGGTGCCCCACCCATGCCTTGGCCACGCGCATGAGGCCCAGCACCAGGCGGCCTCGCGAGGCGGCGTCACACACACACCTACGGACACTGCATACAAAAAACCCAAGGGCTCCTCCTTGCATCTGACACCCCACGTGGATGTCTCCTCTAACGGTCTACCAAGACTTCAAAATTTAGAGGGAAAGGCCCAAGAATGATTCCGAAAGGTCACGATGGTACAATCTCGTACGGGGTACGGCTTGTAAGACCCCGTACGTCTTACCGTGGCACTCATGCTAGTCAGGTAGTGGGAACACTAGGAGAAAGGACATGGCCTGCATACTCCCAATCAGATGTTAGAGTCGACACCACTATCATCTGTGCCATTCCTCTGACATTCGTACGGTAGAGTGGTGGGGACCTCCTCACGGTACCTGGCTATGTACTAGTAACAGCACCATTACCCCTGAGACCACTCTCCTGACAGAGTACTTGTGTACCACCTAGTCCCCTGGACCACCATGTATCCCAGGCCATTAGAGCCTACTATAAAATGAACCCCACTTCCACAGAGAAGGGGGTTGGAAAATTCATTGTATGCAGAGGCTATTAAGAAATATACATTTTTCACTCCATTGTTCATCTGTGTTTATCCTTTCAGAAGTTAATTCTAAGTTCTTATCTAAACATCGCCGCATTTCCTTTGAGTTTTCCGACCTAATTTCGTTGACGAGATTTCACCGTCAACACTCCTAAGAGCGTTTTTGCTTGGCTTCCAGGGCAACTTGAATTCGAGTAAGCTCTTCTTGAGGGCATCAGAGCCTTTCCTTAAAGGAGGCTGCCTTGTCCTAGGATCATTGGAGTTGATAAGATTTCTCCATCATGATGTCTCCTAAGCGTTGGCAAGCCAAGGCGGACTGCAGAAAAGGAAAATATTAGCTCAAGCATTGATGGATTAAAGGGGAACATAGAGAATTAATAACTTACCTGGACAGAGGCATACATACTCGAGGCCATGAGAGAAACCTCATTGTTGTCGCCTAGTTGAGCGAAACTTTGGGCGGTCAGCTCACACATAGTGGAACTAACCCCCTGAAGGAGCTCAACGGCGAGAGGGGCAACAATCTTCCCTATCTTGGCAGAGAATAAGGTCTCTAACTCGGCCCGACCTATAAGAGGAATGATTGGTCTCTCTCTGAGTGGCTTTATTTGGTGAAGGGCCTCCGCGGTCTTGTGGAGGGCCTTATTGCCTTCCTCCAACCTCGCTTCAAAATGTTGAAGCATCCTTTCATACTGCTCCAACAGGGCCCCCTAGTATCTCTTGGGATACACCAGAAGATGGGTGCAGGGTGGTGCCACCTCTTGCTCCGACCCCTGGACCACCTCGTCTGACACGAGTGAGGAAAAGATCTCGAAGACCAGCAGCAAGTCTGCCGTAGGAATGTCCATAGGGGGAGTAGGAATTCTCTGCCTCTTAGCTGGTGGAGAGGGTTTCGGATGCTCCCGAGGATGCAATGACCCCCTGCCATTGAAGAGCATGGGGTGCTCCTAATTTCAAGGCAGATTAGATTGGTTCGTAAATTCTTGGATGTATTCCCTAAGGATTTACCAGGGTTGCCACCACACAGGGAGATTTAGTTCGTCATTGAGTTGGCACCGGGGACATAACCAATGTCGAGGGCACCATATAGAATGGCACTGGCAGAATTGAAAGAATTGAAGATACAGTTACAGGAACTCCTGGATTTAGGATTTATCAGGCCTAGCTACTCGCCATGGGGTGCTTTAGTTTTGTTTGTGAGAAGAAAGACAGAACTTTGAGGATGTGCATAGACTACAGAGAGTTGAATAAGTTGACTATCAAGAATAAGTATCCTCTACCAAGAATAGATGACTTGTTCGATTAGCTGTAGGGAAAGACGGTATTCTCGAAGATTGATCTTCGATCTGGTTATCACCAGCTGAGGATCAAGGATGAGGATATATTGAAGACGGCCTTCCGAACGAGGTATGGGCACTATGAGTTTTTGGTCATGTCGTTTGGTTTGACCAATGCCCTAGCAACCTTCTTGGACTTAATGAACCAGGTGTTCAAGGACTCTTTAGATCAGTTCGTGATTTTCTTCATCGATGGCATTTTAGTATACTCCAGTTCAGAGGCAGAGCACAAGCAACATCTTTGACACGTCTTGCAGAGGTTAAGAAAACATCAGTTGTACGCTATGTTTAAGAAGTGTGAGTTTTGGTTACGAGAAGTGACATTCCTTGGACACATAGTTGGTGAAGATGGGATTAAGGTGGATCTATCTAAGGTGGAGGCAGTGAGAGATTGGCCGAGGCCAAGGAACACCTCAAAGGTTCGGACTATCAGGTTACTACAGCCGGTTTGTGGAAGGGTTCTCGAAGATTGCTACACCGATGACAGAATTGACACTGAAAAATTTGAAGTCTGTCTGGTCAGAAAAGTGTGAGAATAGTTTTCAAGAGTTGAGGCGACAACTTATTACTGCACCTGTGCTAAGTCTTCCTTCGAAGGAAGGAAAGTTTGTGGTATATTGTGATGCATTGAGGTTGGGCTTAGGCTATGTGTTGATGCAGAATGGGAACGTTATAGCTTATGCATCACAACAGCTGAAGGAGTATGAGCAGCGGTATCCTACCCATGATTTAGAGTTAGTAGTGATGGTATTCGCACTAAAGGTTTGGCAGCATTATTTCTATGGGGAGAAGTGCGAGATATACACTGATCATAAGAGTTTGAAGTACTTCCTCACGTAGAAGGACCTGAACATGAGGCAGAGGCATTGGCTAGAGTTGGTAAAAGACTATGATTGTGATATTCTTTACCACCTAGGGAAAGCCAACGTAATGGCGGATGCATTGAGCCGGAGGGGCTCGGGGTAGTTATTTAGTTCCACTGAGATTTCGAGAGAGTTAGCTGATGAAATGTCCAGAGCGAGGATATAGTTGGTGGTGGGCCGATTGGTAACCATTACTTTGCAGTCGACCCTATTAGAGCGGATCAAGGATGGTCAGTTTGTAGATGTACAGTTACAGGAGGTTAAAGAGAATGTCTTAGCGGGGGTAGCTAAGGACTATTCTAGTTTTGAGGTTGGTCTGCTATGGTATTAGGGTCGGATTTGTGTTTCGACTGATGTGGGGACTAGATGAGAGATACTGGATGAATCGAATACCATGCTGTACTCACTTCATCCGGGTACCATGAAGATGTAGTAAATCCTACAGAAGTTGCATTGGTGGCCTGGGATGAAGAAGGATGTGGTGGAGTACGTGGCCAGGTGTTTGACCTGTCATCAGGTGAAAGCTGAGCATCGGCGACCAGCGAGTTTGTTTCAGCCTTTGGGTATTCCCGAGTAGAAATGGGAGGATATTACAATGGACTTTGTGGGAGGTTTACCCAGGACAGTGGGGCTTCATGACTCGGTGTGGGTGATAGTGGACAGATACACCAAGTCAGCTCATTTTCTTCCAGTGAAGATGACTTATACAGTGGATCAGTATGTAGAGTTGTATGCGAGGGAGATCGTACGTCTCCATGGGGTTCCTATGTCTATAGTGTCAGACCGGAATCCTATCTTTACCTCCAAGTTTTTGGGTGGTTTACAGAAGGCTATGGGGACTCAGTTGAAGTTCAGTACAACCTTTCATCCTCAGATTGATGGACAGTCTGAGAGGATGATTCAGGTGTTGGAGGATATGCTTAGGGCATGTGTGATCGATTTTGAGGGATCCTGGAGTAAGTATCTCCCATTGATTGAGTTTTCATATAACAACAGTTATCAATCAACGATTGGAGTGGCTCCATATGAGATGTTATATGGGAGGAGATGTAGATCGCCCATTCATTGGGATGAGATGGGTGAGAGAAAGTATCTGGGACCGGACATGGTTCAGAAGACTAATGAAGCAATTAAGAAGATCCAAGCTAGAATGCTTGCTTCACAGAGCAAACAGAAAAGCTACGTTGATCCTAAGCATAGGGACATGGAGTTCCAGGTCGGGGACCACGTGTTTCTGCGAGTTTCACCATTGCGAGGGGAGAGGAGGTTTAGGAAGAAGGGCAAGCTGAGCCCTAGATTTATTGGACCTTTTGAGATCTTGGAAAGGATCGAACATGGGCTTACATGTTAACTTTGCCACCGTCGCTGTCGGGAGTTCATGACGTATTCCATGTTTCTATGCTTCGAAAGTACGTCTCAGATACGACACATGTGTTGAAGTATGAAGACTTGGAATTGCAGACAAATTTGTCCTATGAGGAGCGATCGGTTCAGATCTTAGATCGGAAAGATAAGGTTCTACGGAATAAGACAATTCCTCTGGTTAAAGTGTTATGGAGGAGTAGCAGGGTCAAGGAGGCAACCTGGGAGCTTGAGTCAGCGATGCAGAATTAGTATCCCAAGTTATTCAGGTAAATTTTGAGGATGAAATTCTCAGTAGGAGGGGATAGTTGTAGTGACCCAAAATCACTAATATGGCTTAAGGGCCTTGATTAGTGTGTCGGGAGGGCATAATTGATTTATATGTGATTTAAATGATTTAATACATGATTATGTGATAAGCATTCTTATATGATTATATTGGCATATGAAATGCATGCTTTTGAGTATTAATATGCATGTGGGCCCTGTTTAGCTTATAGGGGCATATTTGTAATTTTTTGGCCCGTTGAGGGCATAAATGTGATTATTTGTGGTAAGTTGTTGAGACCACATTATTATGTGGATATATTTGCAGCTTATGGCTCGAGACGGTCCTAGTGAGCAGTTTGGCGAAATAGTCACTACGGGGATTTATACCCGGCTTGGGGGAGCCTCGGGGTATTGTTGGGAATTTAGGAGATATATTGGAGATTATTAGACTTTGGGTAAATAATTGGTGATTAATTGGATGATGGGATTTGAGTGATAAATATTAGGAACACTTGAGGAATTAGTGGGAATTGGGAACAAATGACTATTATACCCTTAGTTTAAGTTAAAGGTTAGTTTTGTTGGGAGGCGTAAAATGGTCTTCTTGTTAATAAATGATATGCTCAGCCATTTTATTAGGACAAAAGCGGAGAAGGTTTTAAAGTAATTTAGGAAAGAAAGAAGGATAGAGTCTCAGCTCTCTCTCTCTCCCATCCCCTCACGTTTTCTCTCTCACTCTCACTATCCCTCATTGAAGTTGAAGCTAGCCTTGGGATGGGTATTTTCAAAGAAAAATAGAAGGAATTAAAGAGGAAATAACCTGGGATTTGGAGGAAATTCAGTTGGGAATTGGGCTGTAAATTGAGGTAAGAATCTGGCTTTAATTTCTATGTTTTGAGGTTGAGTAGGTTAGGTTAATTTTTGAGTTTGAATATAGGTTGAGTGGTGAATTTGGCTGATGGTTTGTGTTGACGGTGAGAACTCGTCAACCAAGTTAAGTTAGAAAAATAGAAATGTAGAGATTATCAAAAGAAAAACTTTAAAGATCTAATTCGAAACTCAAAGAACACTTGCAGAAGAAAATGGTGAACTGAATTTGTATTTCTTATGGTGTAGTGCTACAATGTTTTTTCCAACCCCCTTCAAAGTGGAAGTGGAGTTCCTTTTATACTAGGCTCTAATGGCCCCTGATACAATGTGGTCCAGGGGACCAGATAGTATGCAAGTACACTGTTAGGTGAGTGGTCTCAGGGGTAGTGGTGTCGGTTCCCGTACATGGTCAGATTCTGTGGGGATGCCTCCACTACTCATTTAGTACGAGTGTCAGAGGTGAGGCACCAAGTGTAGTGGTGCTGGTGGTGGTGTCGGCTCTGACATCTGGTGAGAAGCATATAGGCCGTGTCCCCTCTCCTAGTACTCCTACTACTTGTGTTGGCATGAGTATTTGGATCAGGCATACGGGGTCCTGAAGGTCGTACCCCGTACAATATCATACTAGTACAATCCTTTTGACTCGTACTGGGGCTTCTACGCATTGGGGTCTCCATAGGTCTTCGTAAGGGATACCACATCGAGGTATAGGGAGTGAGACACTTGATGCATGTAAGGGTCGTGGCGCAAGGTGGGGCTCTCGGGTCCTTGGCGCGAGACGCCTGAAGCACCTTAAGCCCACCCACAGACATAGGTGATAGGTGTACGAGACGGTCTTGGGGGCTCGAGACAACGTGGCCTCGCCAGATGCCTGGGTGTGCGAGGCGAGATGCCCCCTCACGAGGCCCTTGGAGGCGCGGCTCTCGTCGCACAGGGCCTCCCTCGTGAGGCCCTTGGTGGCGCGGTTCCCCTAGCGCAAGGCCTCCCTCGCGAGGCCCTTAGTGGCGCAGCTCCCGTGGAGCGGGGCCTCCCTCGCGAGGCCCTTAGTGGCGAAGATCCCGTGGTGCGAGGCCTCCCTCGCGAGGCCCTTAGTGGCGCAGCTCCGGTGGCGCGAGGCCTCCCTCGCGAGGCCCTTGGAGGCACAGCTCCCGTGACGCTCGCGAGGCCCATGGTGGTGCAGCTCCCATGGCGTTGGGCCTCCCTCATGAGGCCCTTGGTGGTGCAGCTCTCGTGGAATGGGGCCTCCCTCGCGAGGCCCTTGGTGGCGCAGCTCCCGTGGCGTGGGGCCTCCCTCACGAGGCCCTTGGTGGTGCAACCCTGGTGGCACGAGACACCCCCTTGCGGGGCCTTGGTGGCGCGGCTAGCGGGCACACCTTGGTGACCACGCGAGACGGGGCGAGATGCGCGGGCGGCTGGTGGGCATGCCTTGGTGACCTCACGAGACAGAGCGAGATGCACGGGTGGCTGGTGGGCATGCCTTGGTGACCTTGCGAGGCGGGGCGAGACGTCTAGAGGGTGGGCATGCCTTAGTGTTCTCGCGAGGCATGGCGGGGCGTGCGGCTTATGGGCACGCCTGTGAGGCCTCGCGAGACGATGGTGCGTGGCTCCATAGGACCTTCAGTGAGGTAAGCAAGGCGAAGTGAGCTTGACCCTCACGTGGGGTGAGGCAGGTCAATCTCGTGAAGGCCTTGCGTGAGACCTGGGTCTTTCAGGATCATGTCAAATTTGCGGTGCTCACACTTGCCCCCCAGTCTACGAGAGAGTCTTTAGGTTCTCTTGTAGACTTCATGGTGCGATGCATCCAAGATGTCTGCGAGATTTCAAGGGTGAATGTAAGCTCATTATCATGCTCCGCGGGTCCCAAGGCATGTTCCAAACTTCCCTCTTGACCATTGATCAGGCCTTTGGTTCGATGGGTGAAAAGAGCCTGCGGCTCCTATAAATAAGCCTTCATAGCTAGCCTATTATTTACACTGTACCTCCTTAGCCTAGTGGTTTTGGAAACTTTACTCTTTCCAAGAGGTGAGGAGTTCAATTCCTCACCACCTCACTTTTTATTATTTATGTCACTTCCCTCTTTTATTATTTTTTTTTTATGCCCATATTCATGTGGGTGCTTAGGGATTAAAACATCATTTTCCTTTGTTTTTGCAGACGCATACTTTTGACCATTTGCCTCGCTTTGACCGTGACGCTGCTTTTGGCTTTCGACCTTGACAGCGTCCAATTTTACTCACTTGAGGTGTACTCTTTTTTTTTTCTTTATGTCTATTGGGTCCAAATTAGCACCATTCGAGATTGGGTACCTTGGCCTGAGCTCGTCGTGAGTTATCCTTGATGCATGCCTCTTTATTCACACCCCATAGTGGGTCATTTAGAGCGTTTGTGCCTAGAGGTTTTGAGCCCATTCCATTGTGTTTTGTAGCAATCCTCTCATTTATACGTGAACCCTTTTTGCTTTTGGGACAAGGTCTCATGGCAAGTGAAGGTCTGTTCGGCATTCCTCCGGGGGTGGTACCATCCCATTACACCCATTCTTCATTGCAGTCCTCAACTATTTTGACCTCGCTCCACTTTAGCTGGCACCCAACAGTTGGCTGACCTTGAGCTGCCTCTTTATCGCGTTTACGGAACTCACCAAACGTGCTCCTACGGCCCTAGAGGTGCACTTCCTGTACAATCTCATGCCCTCTCCGAAATCCAAGGGCTTTTATTTCCTGCAAAAAGCCAATAATGAAGTCCCTTTAATAGACGACGCAGTGTCCAACCTGGGGTCCTAGAAGCATGACTTTTTCTTTGTGAAAGGCCCTCTTTCTGTTCGTGAGCACTTCCATTCTGCTCCCAGTAAGTACCTCGAGCCACATTTTCTTCTCTTTTTTTTGTTGAAACTTATTGTTTTATAACTTATGTTTGTGTCGACAATGGTGTGGATCTTGCAGAGAAGTTCGCCATACCTGTAGTTGTTGGGTTGGAGGTGAACGCTGTGAACGATCTTATCAACGCTGACCCCGCCGTGAAAAAGGCTGCATACCTATTCACTATGGAGAATCTTAACCTTCACAAGCTGTCCCCGGTTTCAGATGCCAGGTTGCTATGGACTATTCCTGGGTCAAAGAAGACGCAGGCTGCCTCGGCTAAGCCTCGTTCGGGTGAAGGTGAGGCTGAGAGTGTGCCGGAAGGAGTCTCCCTTGGACACAGGAAACCTTACCAGCTATCTTCGTCCCCCAAGGGATGTCCTACCTTTGTCCCTTTCGACCCTGGCATGGCTTCCCAATCCCAAGGTCAACAGGCCATGCCGGGGCATTTTGTTTGCCCTGACCCCGTGGACTTTGACGATTTTCCTCAGGCTCCCCTCGACCCCGGTCCATCGGGGGATTGCTTTCCCAATCTTCCTGCACCCCCTCCTGATCTACCTGGGGCTCATTCTTTCGATCTTCCTGCACCCCTTCCTGTTTCGACAAGTGGGTCGTCTGTCCTCACCCAGCCAGGTACCCTTGGCTCAGAAGGGGCACCCTGGGTGGGTCGCATGGTGGCCTCTTATGGGCGGTGGTATGTCCAGATCACCTCAGGCCTCCCCGAAGCTGATTGGAGTGGCCTTGGGAGTTTCATTATGTCAGACCTTGGGGAGACTCTCACGCGCTCTACTGCCTGGGTGAGTTCAGGTATCTTATGTTGGCATCATATCTTTTTATCCTTTTCTCTATATATTTTTTTTGTTACTTATCACTGTTGTTGTCATTTTTCTTGTGCAGGCCTATACCGTGGCTCAGCAGTTTGCTGACTCGGCTCATAACCTTTCCACGTCGAATGCCGAGAGGGACCATCTTGCAACTCAGGTCCAGGAGTCGAGAGGGAGCTTGCTGAAACCAGGTCTATGCTGGAAAAGGCCTTGGCGAAAATTTCTGCCTCATCGAAAAAGAAGAAGAGGACGATCGCCAAGGCCACGATGTTGCAGGAAAGGGTCACTAGCCTAGAGGCCAAACTCCAGGATGCCAGGGCTACTACGGCTGTGTCGCAAGAGAGGGTCGCTTCCTTAGAGGGCGAACTTAAGGGTGCTAAGGCTGCTGCAGTTGCGTCGCAGGAGAGGGTCGTTTCCTTAGAGGCGGACAGGGCAGCTATTGAGTATAGGTCCATAGAGCGTGCCCTTTATGGTGTATGGAGGCAGGATCCAACCTTTGATTTTTCTTCCTTTGGCAAGCACGCCGTTGTCCGGGCGGCTGGGTGGAACGCCCGTGGCAGGAGGCCTTGAGGTCGTCAGTTAGCCCGTTGTGGGTGTATGCTCATTTGAGCCTTGTTGTGCTTGTAATAATTTTGTTTAAATCTTGCCATGTTACCAAGACTCCTTTTTTAATATATACATATGTGGTTATTCATCTCTTATTCCTCTGTGTTTGAGGTCTTTTTGAGCCTGTATGATGGGGTTTGGTAGGTTCCCCTCTATTATTTATCAGGCTAGAGGTCCTTTGGAGCCCATGTGAAAGGGTTCAATGGGTCCTTTTTTGGTGCCTCTTGATTATTTTTATAAGGATATTTTGACCCATTGGGTTCTAGCTATCATTTTATATATTTTTGCACGCGCTTATTATTTTTTGCGAGAAGCGTCATTCTCGTCATTATTCATAGTACTATTTTTGCAAGGGCCTCTTTTAGGACCCTTTTTGGCTAGACGGCTTGGTGGCCGCTCTAGGCTTGTTAGACCTTTTGGCCTCCTTGATGTTCATAAGGGTAGCTAATCCTTGTGAACTTTAGGAGATGCCTTGCAAGGTCTCCTCCCTGTCTGTTAGGGTTCACCATGCATTTTTTTTTGAAAGAATTCGTTTAAGGCCCTGATACGAGGGGTCATTTTTAGGATCCTCCTGATAGAGGGTCCTTTTTAGGATCCTCCTGATAGAGGGTCCTTTTTAGGATCTTCCTGATACGATGAGTCCTTTTTAGGATCCTCCTGTTAGAGGGTCCTTTTTAGGATCTTCCTGATACGTTGAGTCCTTTTTAGGATCCTTCTGATAGAGGGTCCTTTTTAGGATCTTCCTGATACGATGAGTCCTTTTTAGGATCCTCCTGTTAGAGGGTCCTTTTTAGGATCCTCCTGTTTGCTGTATGCTTTACCTTCATGGGCCACTATTCCCCCCCAAGTGTCTGGTGAAGTTTATTTCGGCAGGCACTTTGGTTGATGCTCACATAAAGGAGAAAAATAACATGCAAAGATGTAAACAGTTTCATTCATAGTAGGCGGGTTACAACGATATATATATATATAAAGTTTACATCTTCTTGGGAGGTTATCTAGGCACCCTCCTTGATTCTTGTCTACTGAGCTAACATAACATGCAACAAAATAAGCACGGATACTGCTTGCATTGGATGTGGAAGTCTCACTGGTAGTGCCTCTTGAGGTGCTCCACATTCCATGCCCGAGGCACGACGGCGTCGTCCATGCGCGCCAGCTTATAGGTGTTTGGTGGTATGCACTGAGCGACCTGATAGGGTCCTTCCCAGTTCGCTCCCAGTACCCCCGCCCCTAGGTCTCACGTGTTGGGGAGTACTTTCCTCAATACTAAGTCTCCTATCTTGAACTTTCTCTCCTGCACCCTTGAATTGTAATACCTCGCTGCTCGCTGCTGATACGTGGCCAACCTTAATTGTGCCCTTTCTCTCTTGGCTTCCAGCAGGTCTAAGTTCTCGACCAACGCTGTGGTGTTAGCCTGGTCATCATATGTTTGCATGCGGAAGGAGTTAACCTTCATTTCTACCGGAAGGACAGCCTCGCAGCCGTAGGCCAAGGCGAAAGGTGTTTCCCCAGTGGTGGAATGGGGGGTGGTCCTGTAGGCCCAGAGCACATTTGGGAGTTCTTCGACCCAGGCCCCTTTCAACTTTTTCAACTTAGATTTCAAGTTCCTTTTCAGGATCTTGTTTATGGCCTCTACTTGCCCATTGGCTTGGGGGTGTACTACTGCAGAGAAACTCCTCCTGATTCCTTTTGCCTTGCAGTAATCCTCGAACACTCCTCCTTCAAATTGCGTTCCATTGTCGGAGATGATCTTGTAAGGTACTCCGAATATGCAAACAATATATTTGTTGACGAAGGTGGTGATCTGCTTAGCCATTATGTTGACTAAGGGCTCCGCTTCCACCCACTTAGTGAAATAGTCGACCGCTACCACCGCATACTTAGCTCCTCCTCTTCCAGTTGGCAATGCCCCTATCAAGTCAATCCCCCACACAGCAAAGGGCCACGGGCTGGTCATGCTCACCAGCTCATTTGGTGACTGTCGTGGGTAAGTCGCATGTCTCTGGCACTTGTCACACTTTCTCGCAAAGTCACTCGCGTCCTTCTCCATGGTAGGCCAATAATACCCCTGGCGGACGCCTTTTTTGCTGTGGACTGCCCCCCAGCATGGTTCCCACATTCCCCTTCGTGTATTTCTTGTAAAATTTTTGACACTTCTCCCTTATCAACGCACCGTAGGAGTGGGGTAGAGAAGCCTCTCTTATACAAGATCCCGTCTACTAGGGTGTACTGGGCGGCTCTGTAAGCCAGTCTGCGGGCCTCCTTCTTGTCTAAGGGCGAGGTCCCATCATTCAAGTACCTCCTAATGGGGGCAAACCATGGCTCCTCGGAGCTCTTGACCGTGTTGATCCTCTCTTCGGCTATGCTTGGCTTGGGGAGACATTCGACCGGTATGGACTCAAGTGTATCTTCGTCTCGTGTGGAGGCGAGCTTTGCGAGTGCATCGGCGTTCGCGTTCTGCTCCCTGGGGATCTGTTCTATCGTGTATTTTTCGAACTGGTCCAAATACTCCTTTACCTTGGTGAGGTATGCAGCCATTTTTGGACATCTAGCCTGGTATTCGCCCTTCACCTGAAACACTACCAGTTGTGTAACGCCCTGCTAATTAGGGTCCATTACCAGGTGTGTTTTGAAACCAGTGCTGGCCTTACTAACAAGTCATTTGGACTAAACATGTGTTTAAACCACTAAGGTTTGGATATTAAAAACTTTTGATCATTTCATAAACATGTCCATTAAGTTAACAACAAGTTCTTTACATGGGATCCCAAAAACATTAGTTTAAAAGCCTGCTACAAAACTCTGGTTACACATTAAGCCGTCCTAAGCGGAAAAAGCTGGGTTTAACCCTAATTTCCCCTGAGCATCTCGGCCGTGGTGGTCGAGCGGACTGCATATGTACATACCACTGTTAATGCCCTCCGACTCATGGCTGGTTGAGCTTCTCTTTACCTTTACCTGCACCACAAGGCACCTGTGAGCCAGAAGACTCAGCAAGAAAACTCAATCAACAGTTCAGTAAATAAAACAACCATCAAACAGTAATAACTGAATCCATTGCATTCATTAAACCTAATTGGAGACCATAGAGTCACACAGGTGCATGCCGCACTTTCTTTCAAGTTGTTGGCATCCGAGCCAGTTAAGTGCATGTTGCACTCCCAGGGTGGCCCAGCCATGGTGGCCTGCACTCCACGTGCATTATGCCAGTCTTAGCTTATAAACTAAGTTCCTTATGCCCTTGACTTATAAGTCAAGCCACCACGTGCCTCCAACTTATAAGTTGAAGCCTTGGGATTTTCAACCATTAAGAATCTCCCAGAGCCCATCATATTCTCAACTAATAAGTTGATCCCCATTTATCACCTTATCGATACGCTAGTTTATAAACTAAGCTTTACAGTCATAACAAACAGTCTCATGTTCCATTTAGCATACTTGTCAAACATTCATACCATGCATTATAACACATTCACTCAACAGTGATAAGCATAATCATAATTATGCACGTTACATCGTATCTAATCAGACATTCACAACATGATTATAATCATGCTCATTACCTTAACTAAGTTCTAATCATGCATTCACATAACAGGTGCAGTTTTCTTACCTTTGGTCCGTATGCGGGTTACTAGCGACAACCCTCCAAGCACGATCCCCGATTCAAGCCCTTAGCGAAAACCTAGTCACAACTGCGATAAAGAAGTTCCCATCAATAACACGTAAATAACAATTTCCAGACCAACTCTTAGCCTCCGGGACATCGAATTCTACTTAACAAGGAAGTAGGATCGATCCCGAGCCCAAACGGTTAAGTTCCCATTCTAAAAATCTCACTTAAGCCAAAATTCTCCTTAAGAGCCGTGGCCCCTCCCAGCCGAGTCGCGGCCCACCTCTAATTCCAAAGGCGGCATCCCTGGAAACCAACGCGCGCCACGGCGCGCCCCTGCATCCGAGCCCTGCTGGCTCAAAATCTCCTTTGCAGGCCGCGACTCACCATAAAAGAGTCGCGGCTCATCACCACGAACCCAGAAATTTCTGGGGTTTTCTGCAATCGAACCCAACCAAAACTCATCCAATTTCATCCCAACCTTCCAATTAAGTCCCCAAAAACAATATACCTCTTACCAGCAATCAAACCCAACTAAATACTAAATTAAAATCATCAAAATCCCAAAACCCAATCTCCCAATTAACAAACATGCATGAACTCTATAATTCTAGATATACCAACTGAATTAACATAATATCCCTCAATTCAAAATCCTTACCTCAGCTATAAGACTCCAGTAGCAATAACTCCTAGAAATCCCTTGGTTTCAAGCCTTCCCTCAAAGCAAGATCCTTCAAGATAATCAAAATCACCAAAGCCCCAAGAGAGAAAGTGTAGAATGAGAGAGATAAAGAAAGAGTTGCTGCCTTCTTTTTTTCTTGAAATTTCCTAGACTTTCTGATAATTACCCAGCCATCTATATCCTAAACTGAATGGCTATGACTAAATTACCCCTTATCCTAAACTTGTACCTCAAATATCCATAAGGGCAATTTTGTCCTTTGCTTTAAATCCCGCCATCCACAATTTGCATCCTATAATTCCCGCTACTCCCAATATACTCACACAATCACCAATAAATTCCCATTACCCACTAATTCCCGGTAATGTACTAACTTACTAGAATACCCCGAACCGAGACCGTCCCTCGTCGAGTAACCCAAATATATCCACATAATGATGTTGTCTCAATCACACAGGCACATATTCACATTTATACCCCAAACGAGTCAAATTGCTAATATACCCTTCTTATAAAAAACGGGCCCACATAGACATATTTAATATCTTTAAAATACAAGCATAATTATATTATAATATAATTCACATAATAACTCAATTATTGCCTCCCGGCCCCTAATCCAGGCACTAAGCCTTATTAGGAAATTTGGGATGTTACAACTATCCCCTCCTTATAGGAATTTCGTCCTCGAAATTTTACCTGAACAGCTCGGGATACTGATCCCGCATAGTTGACTCCAACTCCCAGGTCGCCTCCTCGACCTTGCTGTTCCTCCATAATACCTTCACCAAAGGTATAACTTTATTCCTCAGGACCTTGTCCTTCCTGTCTAATATCTGGACTGGCTGCTCCTCGAAGGACAAATCTGACTGCAGCTCCAGATCATCATAACTCACCACATGAGTCTCATCAGAAACATACTTCCGTAACATCGAGATATGAAACATGTTGTGCACAGCTGACAACGCCGGAGGTAATGACAACCTATAGGCTACCTGACCGATCCTTTCCAGGATCTTAAATGGTCATACGAACCTAGGGCTCATCTTGCCCTTCTTGCAAAATCTTCTCACCCCTTTGAACGGTGAGACTCTAAGGAAGACATAGTCTCCCACCTGGAACTCCACATTCCTACGCTTTGGATTCACATAACTCCTCTGTCTACTCTGCGATGCGAGCATCTGAGCTTTGATATTCTCTATAGCTTCATTGGTCCTCTGAATTGCCTCAAGACCCAAGTATCTGCGCTCACCCAACTCATCCCAATGAATAGGTAATCTGCACTTCCTACCATACAACATCTCATAAGGAGCCACTCTTATGGTCGCCTGATAGCTGTTGTTGTAGGAAAACTCTATCAGGGGTAAATACTTATTCCAAGACCCCTCAAAATCTAGTACACATGCTCTCAGCATGTCCTCCAGTATCTGGATAGTCCTCTCAGACTGACCATCAGTCTTAGGATGATACGCTGTACTGAACTTCAGTTGCGTGCCCATTGCCTTCTACAAACTTCCCCAGAACTTGGAAGTAAAAGTAGGATCTTGATCTGACACGATCGACTTCAGAGCTCCATGAAGACGTACTATCTCTTTAACATAGAGATCCGCATACTGGTCAATGGTATAAGTTGTCCTCACTGGTAGAAAGTGAGCTGATTTAGTGTATTTATCCAGTATTACCCATACTGAATCATGCTGACCCACTGTCTTAGGCAAGCCCACCACAAAATCCATTGCGATGTCTTCCCACTTCCACTCTGGAATGTCTAAGGGCTATAATAGTCCTGCAGGTCTCTGGTGTTCAGCTTTGATCTGCTGACACGTCAGAAACTTGGCTACATATTCAGTTACATCACCCTTCATCCCCGGCTACCAATACAAAGTTCTTAAGTCCTGATACATCTTGGTGGAACCGGGATGCAAGGAATACGGGGTGGTATGAGATTCATCCGGAATCTCTCATCTAATAACAGCATCCATCGGAACACAAATCCAACCCTTGTATCTTAGTAGGCCCATGTCAGATATAGAATAGTCCCTAGATACTCCAGCTACAACCTCCTCTCTAACCTTCACCAACTGCGGCTCTTGTAGCTGACTCTCCTTTATCCTCTCTAGGAGAGTAGACTACAGGGTAATGTTGGCTAACTGGCCCACTACTAATGCAATCCATGCCATGGCCATATCCTCAGCTAACTCCCTGGATATCTGTCTCACACTATACAACTGCCCTGGACCTCTCCGACTTAGGGCATCAGCCACCACATTGGCTTTACCTGGATGATAGAGAATATCGCAGTCATAGTCTTTCACCAGCTCCAACCACCGCCTCTGCCTCATATTCAAATCCTTCTGTGTAAAGAAGTACTTGAGGCTCTTGTGGTCTGTATACATCTCACACTTCTCCCCATAAAGGTAATGCCTCCATACCTTCAATGCAAAGACCACTGCTGCCAACTCCAAATCATGAGTTGGGTACCTCTGTTCATAATCTTTTAACTGTCGTGATGCATAGGCAATCACCTTCTCCGCCTGCATAAGGACACAGCCTAGCCCCTGCCTCGAGGCATCATAGTAAACCATAAATTTTCCCTGACCAGTTGGAAGACTCAAAACTGGAGCGGTAATCAAACGCTGCTTTAACTCCTGGAAGCTATTCTCACATTTGTCTGACCATGTAAACTTCTGGTTCTTACGTGTTAATTCTGTCAATGGTGATGATATTCTGGAGAATCCTTCCACAAATTTCCTGTAATAGCCTGCCAACCCAAGGAAGCTTATAATCTCAAAGGCATTCCTTGGCCTTGGCCAATTCTTAACAGCTTCAATCTTAGATGGATCCACCTTGATACCATCCCTACTAACAATATGACCCAAGAATGTCACCTGTGGTAACCAGAACTCACACTTCTTAAACTTCGCAAATAACTTGTGTTCCCTCAGTCTCTGCAAGACTAACCTGAGATGTTGCTCATGCTCCTCCTCTGTCTGTGAGTAAATCAAGATATCATCAATAAAGACAATCACAAACTGGTCCAAATAGTCCTTAAACACCCTGTTCATTAGGTCCATAAAATCTGCCAGAGCGTTGGTCAAACCAAATGACATAATCAGAAACTCATAGTGCCCATATCTAGTACGAAAAACTGTCTTAGGTATGTCTTCATCCTTAATTCTCAACTGGTGGTAACCAGATCGAAGATCTATCTTTCAGAATACCATTTTACCTTGCAGTTAATCAAATAAATCATCTATCCTTGGTAGGGGATACTTGTTCTTGATAGTCAATTTATTCAGTTCTCTATAGTCTATACACATCCTTAGTGTACCGTCCTTCTTCTTCACAAATAACACCGGCGCACCCCATGGTGAGAAACTGGGTCTAATAAAACTCAAATCCAACAACTCCTGTAACTGTACCTTGAGTTCCCTCAACTCAGCTGGGGCCATTCTGTAAGGTGCCCTAGACACTGGCTCTGTCCCTGGTGCCAGCTCAATAACAAAGTCAATCTCTCGGTATGGAGGCAATCCCAGTAGATCCTCTGGGAACATGTCTAGAAATTCACAGACCAACCTAGTCTCCGATGGTCCCACTGGCATGACCTGCGTGGTATCCACCACACTGGCTAAGAAACCTATGCAGCCTTCCTGTAGTAGGTCCCTAGCCCTTAGTAACGAAATCATAGGCATTTGGGGTCCATGCACAATGCCAACAAATACAAAAGGTTCCTCACTCTCAGGTTCAAAAGTTACCCGTTGATGGAGGTCCTTGGGGTGTAAGTGATGTTGAACTGACTCAATTCAATCGACCACTTTAACAATCTTCCTGAAGTTTCTGGCTTGTGCAAGACTTGACGCAGGGGGGTGTTGGTGAGCACCTCAATCGCATGAGCATGAAAATAGGGCCTCAATTTTCGAGAAGCCACTACTAGGGCATATGCTAACTTCTCTATTTTCGGGTACCGGGTTTCCGTGTCTACCAACCGCTTACTCATATAGCAGACAGGGTGCTAGTGCTTCTTTTCCCCCTTAACCAAGGCGGCGCTTATGGCATGCTCAGATACAACTAAATACAGGTACAACTTCTCCCCCTTTTCTGGCTTGGCCAAAAGGGGTGGCCTTCCAAGGTGCTCTTTCAGCTTGGTGAAGGCATCCTGGCATTCATCATCCCAAGTGAACTTTTTGTTCCCTTTTAGGATGTTGAAAAAAGGGAGGCATTTGTCAGTTGACCTGGAGATGAATCTATTGAGGGCTGCCATTCTCCCCGTCAGGCACTGAACCTCTTTTTTGCTCCGTGGTGGGCTCATTTCCAGCAAGGCCTTGATTTTTTCAGGATTAGCCTCAATACCTCGGGAATTCACCATGAAATCTAGGAATTTTCCTGACGAGACTCCGAAGGTGCATTTGAGTGGGTTTAGCTTCATTCTATACTTGCGAAGGGTGTTGAACATCTCCATGAGGTCGCTAGTGAGCTCCTCCACTTTTTTTGTCTTCACCTACATATCGTCCACATACACTTCCATGTTCCTTCCTATTTGATTTGCGAACATTTTGTTCACCAACCTCTAGTAAGTGGCACCTGCGTTTTTTAAACCAACTGTGTTTTTTAAACCAAAGGGCATCACTTTATAGCAGTACAACCCCTTGTCTGTTATGAACGAGGTGTCCTCCTCATCAGCAGGGTTCATGGGTATTTGATTATACCCTGAATATGCGTCCATGAAGCTGAGTAGCTCGTGTCCCGCTGTGGCGTCTACCAACTGATCTATCCTAGGAAGGGGGAAGCTGTCCTTAGGGCAGGCCTTGTTGAGGCTGGTAAAATCCACATAGTTCCTCCATTTTTCGTTGGGCTTTGGGGCCAGCACTGGGTTCGACACCCACAGTGGGTAAAATGCCTCTCGAATGAACCCGTTTGCCTTCAGCTTGTCAACCTCCTCCTTCAGGGCCGCGTATCTCTCTGGGTCTAGTGCTCTCCTTTTCTGCTTCACCGGCCTTGCTTTCGGGTCGATGTTCAGGTGGTGGCACATGATCGGTATTCCTACCATATCCTCATGACTCCAGGCGAATACATCGAGGTTGGCTTTTAAGAACTATACTAATTTCTCCTTCATGTCATTGGCAAGGTTTTTTCCTACTTTCAACTTCCTCAACGGATCATTCATGACCATTATTTCCTCCAATTCCTCTACTGGTACAGCTCTGGGCTCTTCTATGACTCGTGGTTCCAACTCGCTTAGGTTTGCGCCTTCATGCACAGCCATCGCCATAGGTGTTGTCGGCTTTGTGGCTGTGCGGATGGATGTGTTATAGCATTCCCTCGCTTCCTTCTGCTATCCTTTCATGCATGTTATTCCCTCGAGAGTGGGGAATTTCATAGCTAAATGGTATACAGAAGTTATCGCCTTCAATTCTCTTAGGGAAGGTCTCCCTAATATCGCGTGAAGGCTGAGGCGTAATCTACCACCACGAAGTTTGCCATTATGGTGGTTTGTCTGGGCTGCTCTCCCATAGTAAGGGCTAACTCGATTGCCCCTAGGGGATGTATCGAATCTCTCGTAAATCCATACAAAGACGTGGTGCAAGGCTTTAGGAGGCGGAGGCTTAGTCCCATCTTCTCCAGCACTGGGCGATACAAGATGTCCACAGAGCTTCCGTTATCCACTAAGACCCAGTGCACCCTCATGTTAGCCAGCTGGACAGTCAGCACTAAGGGGTCATTGTGGGGGAAGTGTACACCCCGAGCGTCTTCTTTGGTGAAGGTTATTGAGTCATTTTCACCCTTGAAACTCTTCGGGGGGCACTGTTCCAGACTCAAGATGCACGGCGATGTACTTCGTTTGGCCTCCCTGGAATATCTATCTCGCCCCTCCCTTGATTCATCCCCGAATCCTGGTCCTCCAAAGATGGTCCTGACCTCTCCTTGCACTTCTGAGGCTACTTCTCGCGCCTGCGGCAAGGATGCTCCTTCTTCTGGCCTATGGTTCTCCTTGCGCACATATATGCCCAAATGCCCCCTGCGGATGAGCTCCTCAATTTCCACCTTCAAATGGTTGCATTCCGCAGTTGTGTGGCCTATATCTTTGTGATACTAGCAATACTTGCTGGGGTCTCTTTTAGACCGGTCTTTTTTCATTGGCGGGGGCCTTTTGAAAGGGACCTGATTTTTGTTTGTAATGAAAATATGCTCTCTCGCATGGGTGAGGTCAGTATAATAGGTGTAGGGACCTTGCCTGCGCTCGTCAGAGCGCTGATGCTTCCGAGGTCGATCATCCCTTGCCCCCTCATAGACCCTCTTTTTCTTGGCATTGCCTTGGTTCTCCCGGATTGAGGGCTTCGGTGAATTTTGGTCTTTTCCGGCCTTGAGGCTCTCGTGACCATCTTCCATGCGAATATACTTTTGCGCTCGCTCGTAGAAATCATCCAAGTCTGTGACCTCCCTCTTGAGCATGTTATCCCATAATTTTCTTCCTGGGCGCACTCCAGCTGTGATGGCCATTTTTAGCTCTTGGTGGGTCAGGCTTCCTACTTTAGCTGCCTCCATATTGAACCTGTGAATGTAGCTCTTTAAACACTCGTTTTCTCCTTGCTTCACATTGGCGAGGCTGGTGCCTGGCATCGTGTAGTCCCGCACGGCGTGGTGCTGCTGGAGGAATTCATCAGAAAACTGTTGCCAGGATCTGATGGACCCCGGTCTAAGTCTTTTGAACCATTTGTACGTAGGTCCTTTCAATGTGATAGCGAAGCAATGACATATGGCCCCGCTACTAATTCCCCTCAGTTTCATCACATCATTAAATGCATCTAGATTTTGCTTGCCCTCTGGAGGCGGTGATGATTTTGCTTCGCAGGCTCCTCATTTCTATGTCCAGGTCTTGCCTCCTCTTGCTTAGGGAGTCTCTCAAAGCGGACGGGTTAGGATTCCCCTTTCCTTTGCCTTATCGGGGCACCATTGGGGGTGTGGTCCTTTTACCCGCCCTCTTTTTGTTGAGCTCTTCTCGTAAATCGGAGGGTGCTCTCTTTGAGGTGACCTCGTCATCGTTACGAGGGGCAGCATTGGTCTTCTGCTCTGGCTTCTGGGGCTGTTTCAGTGGTCCGGGATGTTCGCGCTGCTTCGTTCAGGAGGTGTTACTAGTGGAGAGTTGGGTCTTTCCGTCATCTACTGGGACAGTGGTTTTTACCCCCCTCTGGTCTCTCTCTTTCCGATTAGGGAGTGTCACGTTTGATCTCCCTTGCAATAGCCCATTTAGCACCTCTTGCATGTTTTCCAGGGTGGTTTCTAACCTCTGATTCTTTTAGTGAAGTTCTCGTATCTCTTCTTCGTAGAATTGAGACTTCGAGCTCGAGCTGATGGAGTGGACCCGAGGGTGCTTGTTAGCCCGACGCTTCGATGGGCCTGGATCCTGCCGACCGAGGTTTGGCACCTGCGGCGGCCTTGGAGGCAGGAACTCATCGGTGCCCTTTGTTGGGGTAGCCGCCGACCTTGGGTGATCCTCCTCAGGTGGGACTGCCGGGGACGAGGCCCCTTTCGTCTCCGGACACCTCAGGCTCCCTTGGGGCCTCCATATTTGCAAGTGGAGGAGGATCCCTCATGGAGGCTTTTAGCTGATCTCCGTCAAGGTGGACTTCCACCTCGCGCGGCTCTCTCAACCTTTTCGATCATCACGGCATTTTTTTCTTATCGGAATTGACGGAAGAACAGTGACTTGCAATTTATCCTTCCCACAGACGGCGCCAAACTGTTGACGGTGAGAACTCGTCAACCAAGTTAAGTTAGAAAAATAGAAATGTAGAGATTATCAAAAGAAAAACTTTAAAGATCTAATTGGAAACTCAAAGAACACTTGCAGAAGAAAAATGGTGAACTGAATTTGTATTTCTTATGGTGTAGTGCTATAGTGTTTTTTCTAACCCCCTTCCAAGTGGAAGTGGAGTTCCTTTTATACTGGGCTCTAATGGCCCCTGATATAATGTGGTCCAGGGGACCAGATAGTATGCAAGTACACTGTCAGGTGAGTGGTCTCAGGGGTAGTGGTGTTGGTTCCCGTACATGGTCAGATTTTGTGGGGATGCCTCCACTACTCATTTAGTACGAGTGTCAGAGGTGAGGCACCAAGCGTAGTGGTGCTGGTGGTGGTGTTGGCTCTGACATCTGGTGAGAAGCATACAGGTCGTGTCCCCTCTCCTAGTACTCCTACTACTGGTTTGGCATGAGTATTTGGATCAGGCATACGGGGTCCTGAAGGTCGTACCCCGTACAATATCATACAAGTACAATCCTTTTAACTCGTACTGGGGCTTCTAAGCATTGGGGTCTCTATAGGTCTTCGTAAGAGATACCACATCGAGGTATAGGGAGTGAGACACTTGATGCATGTAAGGGTCGTGGCGCGAGGTGGGGTTCTCGGGTCCTTGGTGTGAGATGCTCGAAGCACCTCAAGGCCACCCACGAACATAGGTGATAGGTGGCGAGACGGTCCTGGGGACACGAGACGATATGGCCTCGCCAGATGCCTGGGTGTGCGAGGCGAGATGTCCCCTCGCGAGGCCCTTGGAGGCGCGGCTCTCGTGGCGCAGGGCCTCCCTCACGAGGCCCTTGGTGGTGCGGCTC
The DNA here is from genome assembly GCF_963169125.1 of Humulus lupulus. Taxonomy (NCBI): domain Eukaryota; kingdom Viridiplantae; phylum Streptophyta; class Magnoliopsida; order Rosales; family Cannabaceae; genus Humulus; species Humulus lupulus. The sequence goes on from NC_084793.1 coordinate 205,119,015, forward strand.
CCCTGGCGTGAGGCCTTCGTCGCGAGGCCCTTAATGGCGCAACTCCCGTGGCATGAAGCCTCCCTCGTGAGGCCCTTAGTGGCGCAGCTCCCATGGCGCGAGGCCTTCCTCGCGAGGCCCTTGGAGGCGCAGCTCCCGTGACGCTCGCGAGGGCCTTGGTGGTGCAGCTCCCATGGCGCCGGGCCTCCCTCGCGAGGCCCTTGGTGGTGCAGCTCCAGTGGCGCGGGTCCTCCCTCGCGATGCCCTTGGTGGCGCAACTTCCATGGCGCGGGGCCTCCCTCGCGAAGCCCTTGGTGGTGCGCCCCTGGTGGCGTGAGACACCCCCTAGTGGGGACTTGGTGGCGCGGCTAGTGGGCACACCTTGGTGACCTCGCGAGACAGGGCGAGATGCGCGGGTGGCTGGTGGGCCCGCCTTGGTGACCTCGCGAGACGGGGCGAGATGCGCGGGCGGCTGGTGGGCACACCTTGGTGACCTCGCGAGGCGGGGCGAGACGCCCATATGGTGGGCATGCCTTGGTGACCTCGCGAGGCATGGTGAGGCGCGCAGCTGGTGGGCACGCTTGTGAGGCCTCGCGAGACGATGGTGCATGGCTCCATAGGACCTTTAGTGAGGTAAGCAAGGCGAAGTGAGCTTGACCCTCGCGTGGGGTGAGACAGGTCAATCTCGCGAAGGTCTTGCGTGAGACCTCGGTCTTTTAGAATCATGTCAAATTTGCAGTGCTCACAGTTTGAGTAGGAAATTTCAGTGGTTATTACTAGAATTCTTGTGACTGAATTGAAGTGATGGTTTGTGTTTATATTGTTGAGAATTATAGGGTGAAAATATGTGATTACGGGTCTGAATTCGTGGCTGGTTTAGTGTAGAATTGAGGGGAAAATTTCTAGGCAATGCTTGAATGTTCTTGGCTGGGAAAAGAGGAGGAAACCCAGGTATTGCCTAGGTTCGCAGGGTGCACTACAACCTAGCCTAGGGGTGCTGCAGCGCGTGTGGCCCTTCTGGCCATGGGAGCTCTCTGACTTGGGGGCGCACCGCAACTTGCTTGGCCAAGTCGCGACCCGCCTCCCCTTTTTGCTTGGGAGGTTGCTCTCTGACTTGGGGCAAGTCGTGACTTGCTGAGTTAAGTTGCGACCCTCCTGGGAGTTTTAAGCTTGGAGGAGTTCTTAGTGTTGTTAGGGCTCGGGGGTTCGAACCTAGGTCTTGGACAATTTCTACTACCCGGTTTAGTAGAAATTGAGGTCCAGGAGGCTAGTTTTGTTCCCTAGGTATTTTATTTCTAATTTGAAGTTGATAGATATCAATGGATCTTGTGACTAGGTTTGTCGCCAAGGCTCGAGGCTAGGGATCGTGCTCGGAACCAGGTTCACCTTCTCCGCTCAGAATCAAAGGTAAGAAAACTGCACCCGGTTGTGGGGCTATGTTGGGACTAAGAGTTCCCTATACTTGTATGTAATGTTGTATGATGGTATTATGCCATGTGAGCATGAAATAAATGGCCTAAGAGTGTTGGAATTAATATTTGCACATAGGATGCGGCTCGGCCACTAGTAGCTGAGGTTAATTATATAATCACTGAGCTCGGCCTAAGTGAGCTGGAGTCAGTGGGATAAAAAGAGGGTGCGGCCTAAGGGTGTCGACCTTGGATATTGTATGATATGTTTACTGTTGTTAATCTGATGATTGTGGCATGTCAATTATTTGGATGATAGATTGCTGGTTTGTTGACTGATATCACTGATTATGTGAACGATATGGTTTGCTGAGTATTTGATTAACGATTTATGAATTGTTTGATTACTGTTATTGGTTATGTTCTGTTTATGGTTTTCTTGCTGGGCCTTAGCTCACGGGTGCTACATGGTGTAGGTAAAGGCAAGGGTAAGCTGGACCAACCCTGATTTGGAGAGTCTGGGGGTAGAATGTACATAGTCGGCTGCTCGGCCGCCACAATTGAGGGATGATACAGGGACAGGAGACCCTAAAATGCCTATTTTACCATTAGAGTGGCTTGTGGTTGTACATAACCTTTGGAAATTTTGTAAACTGTTATTTAACCCTATATTTGGGATCCTGTGTATTAAACGCTTATTTATCTTTTATGACCAAAATCTTTTAACCCTAGTTCAACAATGGTTTTAGTGACACATTTTCAACTAAATGACTTGATTAGCAAGTCTTTCACCTTTATAAACACACAGTGTAACAGTCTTGGTTATCCATGGCATTACAATATATACATTGTTATAGCATAGCCTATTAATTAATGCATGAATGATATAGACATGTGTTTATGTGGATGATGTGTTATTTGGTTTTGCCTATGGGATGGTTTCGGAATACGATTATCTTGCCTTATAGGCCGAGTCATTGATTGTAGACGAACTTGGAAGTTATGCATCCAAGGCAGTCAATTGGACCAGACGGTGTTAATATCGGGGCTAGAAATGATAAACAAGGCCAAAACCCTCTGCCCACCCCTTGGAATTGGTAGGAGATGTTTACAGATATGCAAGCGAGATAATGAAGGAAAGAGGAAGAGATCGGGTGGATGAGACAACAGATTCTGCCAGAGAATGCTGCTCTGATTGTTTTGCCTGTAATGGCACCAGTTTTGGCTCAACCTGGGGTTGAGAATAGATGGGAACCACTATACAAGAGATTCCAAAAACATTACCCTCCATCTTTTAAAGGAGGCCTAGATCCATTCAGAGTTGAATAGTGGATAGGCATCATTAGCTCCATCCTCGACTTTATGAGGAAGTTAGGCAATGATAAAGTTATTTGTGCCACGTATATATTACGAGATAATGCCCAGACTAGGTGGGAAGTGGTATTCTAGACCCGGGATGTCGTTACTATGGGTGGGAAGAATTCAAACAGTTGTTCAATGAGAGGTATTAGAGTGACACAATTCAAACTGCGAAGACGAACAAGTTTATGAATCTGGTTCAGGGCAACATGACAGTGACAGAGTATGTCAATGAATTTGATAGGTTGGCCAAATTTTCTTTTGACTTGATGCCGATAGATGTGACTTGGAAGGAGTGATTCGTTCGAGGACTAAACTATGGGGTAGCCTAGGGCTGAGTTCAGAGCCTTCAAGCTGCTAGGTTTACTTTAGAGTGTTAAACACTTGGGTTGGGGTTATAAGCTTTATCATTCTAAGCTTATTAAACACTTGGGAAGTAAGGATAATAGTGTGTATTCCGATATCGAGGTGTAGTTCGGTTATAATGCATTCAAGGTATTCCTAATTCTAGTTCCTTTCTGTATTGTTTCATTAGTTTTTATAGTTTTACTCTACTCAATTCCTAACTCGCTGTTTTCATTCGTGGTTAGGCATCTAAGTTCTTTGAACTTGAGGTTCTTGTCGGTAAGTACCTTCTCGATGGTTTAGTTCATTCCTTTTCATCTCTTTCTTTTAGAATACTCACATTTCTATTAATGGTTTTTAGGAGTGTTCCAAAATCCTGTCCTTGTTCTCACATCCCGGTATTTGGTAAGGAAAATAAGATAGTATTATATGTTTATATGATTATGCTATAGTATGTTTTTATATGTTATGATTATGCTATAGTATGTTTTTTTATATGTTATGTATGTTTTGGGGCTTATAGTTGCATAAATAGAAAACCCTAATACTTTTATGTTTGGGGCTTATAGTTGCTTAGCAAACCTCATTGTAGTATGAGGCTTATAGTTGCTTAGTTAACAAACCCCAATAGTTACCATGTACATGGGTTAGAATTATGATATATGTTTATAGAATATGATATATGTTCATAGTTTATGTGTATGATTATGTTTCATGCTTGTAGTAGATTTTCCTTGCTGAGCATTAGCCTCATTCCTTTGTTTTATATGTGCAGGAAAATAGTTATGGCGGCGGGAAGATTCTTGGCAGCTTGGGATTGTGTATTGAGGGAGAATGGAATCGGTGGACTGCGTGAACGATTCGAGGATGAAGTTGTTTAAGTCTTTTAAATTATGATTTCTATGTATTTTCGCACTTGATTTGTAACCAATTTATTTAAGATTTAAGTTATGTTATGTTTTATTTTTAAAACAATGGGATCCCATATCCTACTCTGAATTTTTATGTATTTGAAACTTTTGTTTTACAGTTTTAATGAAGTTATGATTATTTCATATGTATGTTTTCTTAAAGATTAGTGTCTATGTATAGTAGTTATTAATGGTCCAAAGTCTAGAATAAGTTGGGTCATTACAGTTGGTATCAAAGCAACAGTTCATTCGCATGAACTTCTCCTCGATACACACACTCAAAGCTCCGAATCTGACCGCCAAGTAAGTGTTTAAGTTATAGTTATTATGTTTATAAGTATAGCTAATGATTTTAGTCTTTATGTTTTCAGCTAAGAATGAATGGAGCATTAACTTATGAGGATATCCGAGCCATTAAGGCTTTAAAAATAATTAGAGAACCACGAAACACCGTAGGAGTGCTAGAAAGAATCACTCGAAGACTACTTTTGTTCCACAGGGAGATAGGTCACCTCCAAGAATCTAAGAAAATCATGATGAGATCAATGGAGCAATACATTTTAGTAATTAGACTCTTTAGAGATTATTCTATCATGATTGCAGCCTTAGAAGATATTTGGGAGACGATAGATGATGAAGATGAACTGTCAGTAGCTATGAGATATTATTTTCTCATACTTAGGTTCACTTCAAAAATGGAATTTCAGTTTACAAATGAACAAAAACATATAATCCTCGAGGGAATTTTGAGGCACAAGACAATGATGACTATGAAGAGATAGATGACGATATGCTAGATAAAGGATCAGATGTAGAAGATACCGATTTTTAAAATAGACTAGTTTCATTGTTTATTTTAATTTATTATTTGTTTTCTTTCATGATTGTAAATAGTGAAATTTATTTTCCAAATTAATATCATAGTTATTTTGTTATCATGTATGAGTTTGATTTTCTTTTGCAATCATAATAAATAATAAATTTAATAAATAATGACTAAGTTCGGTGAGGGTGGATACAAATCAATGAACCGAGTTTCTATATTGAGAGTTAGGGGGCCATAGTAGTGGGAATGATTTTACTGATCCCAACCCTCCCTCAATATGGTTGACTTTGGAACAAAGAGGAGTTTCGAGCCTGAGAATTAAGTCATATAGGATGATTAGAAACAGACTTAGAAATTAATAAAGATGGCTTATTTTTCTAAGTATAGAAACCCACTCTAATAATAAAGAAGACTTATATAATTTTCATAAGAAGTAATAATTAATAGGTCCGAGTTATGTTTGTTTAGATTAAGTTTTTGCCTTAGAGCCTATTAGGGTAAAGTTCTGATATGTTTCTCTCAATTGTTAGAACTATGCTGCAATGTCGCTCCGAAGGTTTGCTCGCACCAATGGAAATGCGTCCAACGCTGCTCCGGTGTACAATGAAGCCCTTCCAGTTCGCAGAAGGGGAGTGCGTACTGCTGCCAGCCGCAATGCGCCGCCGCCACTGCCACCGCCAGTTGACAACACTGTAGAAATCGCCAGACTGCGACAACAAGTCGAGGAACTATTGTAGCAATAGCGACAACAAGCTCAGCCTCAGACTTAGCCTCCGCCTCCACCGCAACCACAGCCACAACAAATGGCCTCAGCACCCCAACAAGTTGGTCCATATGGGGGATGGCCAGTGGCGAATTATGCGCCATATCCAGTTTAGCACATGGAGCCAGTTTATGAGCGGTTCTGTAAGCAACACACTTCGAACATTGAAGGGACTATAGACCCCTTTGAGGTAGGAGAGTGGCTAAGAAACATGGAGCCAATCTTGACACACATGAATCTAGGCAACACAGACCACATATCTTGCATTTCGTCTCTGCTCAAGAAAGATGCCAGAATATGGTGGGACTTAGTCCAACAGACGCATGATGTTGCCACCATGACTTGGACTCGATTTGTGGAGCTGTTCCACAAAAAGTACTATAATTCGGCTGTCATCACTTCAAGAGTCGAGGAGTTTGCTGGCCTAAAGCAAGGGAGTTTATCAGTGGCAGAGTATGCTCGGCAGTTTGACCGATTAGCTAAGTTCACATCGGAAATGGTTCCAACTGACTATCTGAGGGTGTCTAAGTTCGTTAGAGGACTTCAACCGAAGATCGAGCTAGGGGTTAAGCTAGCAAACCCAGGAAATACTACCTATGCCGATGTTCTAGAGACGGAAATAGAAGTAGAAAGACTGCAGCTTAATGTTAGTAAAGAAGAAGCCAGTAAGCCTAAGCCTACACAGCAAAGTCAACCTCAGACTAGTCAGAACAACAACCATAGCAACAACAGCAATCAGTCCAGCAACAACAACAATGGTTAGAAAAGAAGGCATCCTGACAATAAGCAGTCCGACAACGATAAACAGGCACAGACAAACAATGGAAGCAGCAGGTCAGGTTATGTAGAGTACCCGCAGTGTACTAAGTGCTAGAAGAAACATCTTGGTGAATGCCAGGCAAACACCAAGGGATGTTACAATTGTGGTCAAGAAGGACACCAGAAGAAAGAATGTCCTCAGCTCAAGACAGAAGGGAAAAAGGAAGATAAGATGGTTCCTGCCAGGGTATTTGCCTTAACCCAAGGAGAGGCTGATGCTAGCAATAAGGTGGTCACAGGTCAGGTTTCTATCCTCAATAATATATGTTCAGTATTATTTGATTCGAGAGCCACTCATTTGTATATCTCGTTAGGAATGATAGAAAAACTAGACAAACCTTGTGAAAGATTTAGAACTAGGTTTGTAACCGAGTTGCGTTCGGGAAAAGTAGTTCTATCATCACGGATAGTACGAGGCGTACCGATCAAGATTGAGGATGTAGAATTAGAAGGAGACCTGATAGAATTAGAGATCAAGGGCTTTGACATAATACTAGGCATGGACTGGCAAGCACGACATGGCGCAACCATTGACTGCAAATGCAAGAAAGTGACGTTCGAGACTCCTGACGGCCAGAGACTATGCTTCATAGGGCAAGCTTCAGGACTATGCACACCGCTAATATCATCTCTCAAAGCTCAAAGGATGATAGAAAAAGGATGTCAAGCGTTCTTAGCCAGCATCACAGACGCAGTAAAGGAAACACCGCCTAAGGTTGGAGACGTCCGCATTGTACGAGAATTCTCAGAAGTATTTCCCGATGACTTACCAGGGTTGCTGCTGACTCAGGAAATTGACTTCACGATAGAATTAGTACCGGGCACCGAGCCTATCTCCTAGGAACCATACCGGATGGCACCTACAGAACTCAAGGAGTTAAAGATGCAGCTACAAGAACTTCTAGATTTGGGTTTCATTAGACCAAGCCATTCGCCATGGGGAGCACTGGTTCTATTTCTGAAGAAGAAAGGCGGAAGCACGTGGATGTGCATAGACTACCGCGAGCTGAATAAGGTAATGATTAAGAATAAGTACTCGCTACCCCGGATTGATGACTTGTTTGAACAACTCCGAGGTACGGCCGTATTTTCAAAGATTGATTTATGGTCCGAGTACCATCAGCTCAAGGTGCGGGGAGAGGATATTCCTAAGACAGCTTTTAGAACTTGTTATGGGCATTACGAGTTCTTAGTTAAGTCTTTTGGTCTTACCAACGCACCAGTCGTGTTTATGGACTTAATGAATAGGGTCTTCAAGGACTACTTGGATAAATTCGTCGTAGTGTTCATCGACGACATCTTAGTATACTCTAAGGACGAAGTCGAGCACGTGGAACATTTGAAGTTAATCCTATCGCGACTAAAGAAGCATCAACTCTACGCCAAGTTCAAGAAATGCGAGTTTTGGCTTTCGCAAGTGGCGTTCCTCGGGCACATTATATCCAAGGACGGAGTTGTAGTAGACCCATCCAAGGTAGAGGCTGTGAAGGATTGGCCAAGACCAAAGAACACATCCGAAGTAAGGAGCTTTCTGGGATTAGCAGGTTATTATTGGTGGTTCGTAGAAGGCTTTTCTAAGATAGACACTCTGCTCACCAACCTGACCCAGAAACAACAAAGAATCAACTGGAATGATAGATGTGAAGAAAACTTCCAGTTGCTTAAGGATAAGCTTTGCTCAGCACCAGTACTCTATGTACCGACACCCAACGATAAGTTTGTAGTCTACTGCGATCCATCAAAGCAAGGGTTGGGTTGTGTGCTGATGCAGAATGACAAGGTGATAGCCTACGCCTCAAGGCAGCTGAAGGAGTACGAGCAACGCTACCCAACTCACGATATGGAGTTGGAAGCGGTGGTCTTTGCATTGAAAATCTGGTGCCATTATCTTTACGGAGAATGGTGCGAGATTTATAAGGACCACAAAAGTTTAAAGTACTTCTTCATGCAGAAGGAGCTCAACATGAGGCAGCGCAGGTGGTTAGAGTTAGTAAAGGATTACGACTGCAAAATCCTATACCACCTGGGAAAGGCAAACGTAGTTGCTGATGCGCTAAGTAGGAAGAATTATGGAAGTTTAGCAGCACTAGCCGGAATAGAAAAGCCGTTGTAGCAGGAGCTGATCAATTCTGGAATAGAAGTAGTTGTCGGCAAGCTGGCTAACTTGTTTATCCAGTTAAATCTGCTAGAAGATATACAGATTGGGCAAGGGTGTGAAGACACACTAGTGGCACATATGGATGCAGTCAGAGAAGGCAAGGCCACAGATTTCTCAATATCTGGTCAGGGTTATTGAGATATAAGGATCGGGTATGCGTGACAAATGATCAAAGGATTAAGATGACGATTCTAGAAGAAGCACATAGTACCCCGTACTCAGTTCACCTAGGGTCGACCAAGATGACACACGACATCAAGGCAATGTATTGGTGGCCAGGGATGAAGAAGGACATAGCAGAACTTGTGTCTAAGTATCTAGTATGTCAGCAAGTGAAAGCAGAACATCAGCGGCCTGCAGGATTATTGCAACCACTTAGCATACCAGAATGGAAATGGGACGATATAGCTATGGATTTCATGACAGGTTTGCCACGAACAAGTAGGCAGAATGATTGAGCTTTTGTAGTAATAGATAGACTAACCAAGTCGGCTCATTTCTTGCCTGTTAAGACTTCATACACAGTGGACAAATACGCAGACATCTATGTCTAAGAGATAGTAAGGTTGCATGGAATTCCCAAGACAATAGTATCTGATAGAGGATCGGTCTTTACATTGAGATTTTGGGGAAGTTTACAGCAAGCCATGGGTACTAAGTTAAGTCTTAGTACAACTTTTCATCATCAGACAGACGGTCAATCCGAGCGTATGATACAGATTCTAGAGGATATGCTACGTGCTTATGTACTTGATTTCAGAGGATCATGGAATAAGTACTTGCCGCTGAAAGAGTTCTCCTACAATAATAGCAACAAGTCAACGATCGGGATGGCACCTTATGGGTTACTTTATGGAAGAAGGTGTCGATCACCGCTACACTGGGATGAGGTAGGAGAAAGGCAGCTTCGTGGTCCCGAATCTGTTAGAAAAGCTCAAGAAGTAGTAGCGCTGATTAGAAAGCGTATGGTCGCTACTCAAAGCCATCAAAAAAGCTATGCGGATGCCAAGTGACGCGATGTGGAATTCAAAGTCGGAGATCAAGTTTTACTGAAGATATCTCCTATGAAAGGCGAAAAACGGTTTGGGAAGAAAGGAAATCTTAGTCCCCGATTCATAGGTCCTTTCGAGATATTGGACAAAGTGGGAGCAGTTGCGTATATATTAGCCCTACCACCAACTCTAGCAGATAGCCACAACGTGTTCCACATCTCCATTTTACGCAAGTATGTGTCAGACCCATCTCATGTCCTTAAGTAAGATATGATAGAACTCCATAAAGACTAGAGTTACAAGGAACGATCGGTTAGCATCCTAGATAGAGGGATGAAGCAGTTACGGTCCAAGAGTATTCCGATAGTCAAAGTCCTATGGAGTTATAGTTCTGAACGGGAGGCAACGTGGGAGTTGGAGGAAGACATGCAAGGAAGGTATGTTTGGTAAGTACATTTCGAGGACAAAATTCCTTTTAGTAAGGGAGAATTGTAGATTCCAAGAACTTTACTTAGCTAGTTAGATAGATAGTAGTAGTAGTGATAGGTAGTAGTAGTTATAGTATGTTTATGACTGTGGATTTTGGTTCAAGCCGGGACTTAGTTGGACACTCGTAGCAACACTTGTAGATTTTATAAGTTTAACCTATAGCTTAAGAATATTAATTATAACCTAAGGTTTGATTAATATGACTGATTATGAAGATGATATTTATTATACTATAAGGTTTAGATAGACCCAATAAGATAATGACACTTGTCATGTGTATGTTTAATGAGAAATTAAGTATTTTTGAGGAATAGTTTATTAAGAGTAGTATTTGAAAATTCCAGAGTCTGCCAGTAGCTTTGAAATCGTTATAGGACTCAGTCAAGGCTGTTTACTCAATTCAAATTAGGCTTAAAAAAAGCAATCACGTGTATAATATTTCAGTGTATGCCGATATATTGTAGCTCTAGGGGGTGATATATTTCCACAAGAGGATACGAAAAACACGTAACTTCGCACGACCACTTCGACGAGCCTCGGGAATATGAGCCCAGGCGATATATCGCCTACCAGGGGCGATATATCGGCTCTAGGGCATCATTTTTGAATAATTTTGAAACCGAGCTCCTTTTTAATCCTTAACCTCTTGATAAGTCCAGAATCTTTTTGACCGAGTCCTAAGCCTCTTCTGAACGAATATTCAAATGATTTTCAATTAAAAGTCATTATTTTTAATCAAGCTAAATGAAGATCTTTTCATTCTTGAACTCTATAAATAGGACTTAGTACCCAGCCATTTCTTCATTCATCAAGCTGAGTTCAGAGCCTTCAAGCTGCTAGGTTTACTTTAGAGTGTTAAACACTTGGGTTGGGGTTATAAGCTTTATCATTCTAAGCTTATTAAACAATTTGGAAGTAAGGATAATAGTGTGTATTCCAATATCGAGGTGTAGTTCAGTTATAGTGCATTCAAGGTATTCCTAATTCTAGTTCCTTTCTGTATTGTTTCATTAGTTTTTATAGTTTTACTTTACTCAATTCCTAACTCGTTGTTTTCATTCGTGGTTAGGCATCTAAATTCTTTGAACTTGAGGTTCTTGTCGGTAGGTACCTTCTCGATGGTTTAGTTCATTCCTTTTCATCTCGTTCTTTTAGAATACTCACATTTCTATTAATGATTTTAGGAGTGTTCCAAAATCCCGCCCTTGTTCTCACATCCTGGTATTTGGTAAGGAAAATAGGATAGTATTATCTGTTTATATGATTATGCTATAGTATGTTTTTATATGTTATGATTATGCTATAGTATGTTTTTCTTATATGTTATGTATGTTTTGGGGCTTATAGTTGCTTAAATAGCAAACCCCAATACTTTTATGTTTGGGGCTTATAGTTGCTTAACTAGCAAACCTCATTGTAGTATGAGGCTTATAGTTGCTTAGTTAGCAAACCCCAATAGTTACCATGTACATGGGTTAGAATTATGATATATGTTTATAGAATATGATATATGTTCATAGTTTATGTGTATGATTATGTTTCATGCTTGTAGTAGATTTTCCTTGCTGGGAATTAGGCTTATTCCTTTGTTTTATATGTGCAGGAAAATAGTTATGGCGGCAGGAAGATTCTTGGTAGTTTGGGATTGTGTATTGAGGGAGGATGGAATCAGTGGACTGCGTGAACGATTCGAGGATGAAGTTGTTTAAGTCTTTTAAATTATGATTTCTATGTATTTCCGCACTTGATTTGTAACCAATTTTTTTTAAGATTTAAGTTATGTTATGTTTTATTTTCAAAACAATGGGATCCCATATCCTACTCTGAATTTTTATGTATTTGAAACTTTTGTTTTACAGTTTTAATGAAGTTATGATTATTTCATATGTATGTTTTCTTAAAGATTAGTGTCTATGTATAGTAGTTATTAATGGTCCAAAGTCTAGAATAAGTTGGGTCATTACACTTATCCTATCCCCTACATGGGGAGCATAGTTTAGGGTGAGGGGTGGTTTACCTAGAGCAAGGTGAGAGGCCTCCATCCTCGCCTGAAGCTTTTCCTCAAGCTCCCGATCCTCCTGGGCTTCTCGGGCTTCTTTTATGGCGTGCATATTCTCTAGTCGTTCCTCCGTAGGCCACTTGTGTAAAATTTCCCAAGCTTGCCCATCAAGGTAGCTAATATGATGGGATGCCAACTCCCGGGACTTCTTGGACTGGCGGTAGTTAGTCAGCTTAGGCCAATATTGTTTCTAGTATACGATGTACATTCCCGCGAGCACCCTGTAGGCATTGGGGGCAGGGTAGCCCCAACCATTAGGTGGGCTTGGCTCCGGGTGCCAAGGCAATTAATGGTACGATGCACTTTCTTAGACTCCCGACAAAGATGTATGAGAAACTTGTCCCCGACTGAGTAGTGCCTCATTATGGCTTCCAAGGCATTGGGGTGTCAGAGCAGGGTATGATAGTCCTCCACTTACCCTCATACGTCTGGGTAGGGTGTGGAATTGGAGCTCTGTTGACTTCTTCGACAGTGAAACCCCTGCCTTTGGGCGTTTCGGGCCTCTTTGCCACTTGGCTATTGGGACCAACTTCCTGGTTGGTTCTCGGGCTCCCGCCCTCGCCTTGTCCCTGGAGGCACCTTGTTCATGGACCATGTCAGAAATCTCTTGGTCGAAGAGGTAGAATCCGTGTTTGTGTAATTGTTGAAGTTCCTCAGACATTTGAGACAAAAACCAAGCAATTAGAATTTTGACCGAAGGAAAGATGGCCAAAACACAGATGACTCTAAGGATACTGCTCGGGGAGAAGAGGAAAGTTTTGGAAATATGGGGTGTCCGTGGCATGTGAGGACAGGCCGGAGTTGATGAACCTACCGGAATTCGGGAATTCCCCAGTTTTCGGTCAAAGGTCCAGACACGCGAAAGTGACATAAAATATTTTGAGGGCCATTTTGAACGTTCCTAATATCGAAATGTGCCTAGAATGACTAGTAAAAATCAGAAACAACCTCTCAAATGTCACACCATTGACATTCCTAAGCATGCACACTAAATCCTCAAATATACACAAACAAAAAAAATGGGTCAAAGATACTTACTCAATATGAAGCGCAGATAGGTGTTGAGGCGAGTCCTGACTCTGGAGTATTGCCTGCCGTTTGCCCAGAAGTAGAATGATTCATGCCAATCATCTAGAGCGGTTGGGGAAATGGTTGAAGGTAAGGGAAGAACAAGAGAGGAGAGTTTTCAATATGAAGGTTTTTGATTATTCTTTTGGAAGTAATGGGAGATTGAAGAATGGTTCTCTGGGTTTTATACACAATAGAGATTAGGGGGGAAACAACCTCCCCATGACCGTCGGGTTGCTTACCCTGATAAAACCACGAGGGCCATCCAACGGTCAGGTTCTGAGTGACGCGAATCGTGATCATTTTTCTTTGGGAAAAGACACCTCGAGAATGGAGTGGACATTTGGAATCATGGAGTTGACCCCTCATTAAATGCATGGATTGATGGGCCCAACAATGGGGTGTTAACACATGGATTTACTTTTCAGAGTGATGTCAGAGGAAAGCTTAAACGTTTTTCCCTCGAATTTTTCAAATCACTCCTCCTAATTTAAGTCTCCACTGCCCAAGGGTGAGAAGAGACTTTGTGTAACACCCTGGATAGCCAAGACCGTTACACTGTGTGTTTACAAACGTGCGAGACTTGCTAATCAAGTCATTTAGTTAAAAACATGTTATTGATTTTATAATTGAGCTAGGGTTAAAAGAGTTTGGCCACAAAAGTTACTTTTCATACATTTGAACGTTTTAGTACATGGGATCCCAAAAGTAATAACGTTTGAAAGATAGTTTACAAAAGTTAAGAACAAAAGTACAGCTACTAGCCACTCTAAGGGAAAAATAAACATTTAGGCTTTTCCCGTCCTGTGTCACTCCTCGACCGTGGCGGCCGATCAGCTGACTATGTACATTCAGCCCCAAAGCTCTCCAACTCAGGACTGGTCCACTTTGCTCTTGCCTTTACCTGCACCACGTAGCACCCGTGAGCTGAGGCCCAGCAAGAAAACACAACAACAGAGCATAATCATAAAACAAACAACCATATAACCCATACAATATACTCATATACTCAACATTCCAGATATTCACATTAATCAAGTATTCAACATACTAAGTACATCATTTCATATCAATAATCAAATCACATATGATAACCAGGGTTAATGCCCTTAGGCCACACCCTCTGTTTATCCCACTCACTCTAGCCCGCTTAAACCGAGCTCAGTGAATATTGAGCTGTCCTCAGCTACTAGTGGCCGAGCCGCGCCCTGTGCGCAAATATTATTTACGTCACCCTTAGGCCGTTTTTCACATGTCCCATGGCATAATACCATCTACGACATCATACAGATATAGGGAGCTCTTACTCCCATCACAAACACATAACCGGGTACAGTTTTCTTACCTTCAGATTCCAATATCTTTGTTCAGTTCGATTCTCAAGCATGATCCAGTCCGAGCCCTATCGTATACCTAGTCACGACCATAAATTAATATCAACACAAAACTTTAATACCAAAACCTAACCTCGAGATCAATCCCGAGCCCTTGGGAAGCCCTAATTCCACCAAACGGGGTGGTGGAATCAAACCCCAAGCCCCCAGGCAAAAACCCTAAGAAATAACCCAAAAACCCTCTTCTGGAAATAGGGTAGCGCTACAGCGCTATAAAGAGGGCGCTATAGCGCTACAAACAGAATCAAAAGCACCAGGAAACCCAAGCCTAGCGCTGTAGCACCCAAAGGCTAGCGCTACAGCGCTAGTCACAGACCAGCAATACCCTGTTTTTCTTCCTTCGATTTTCCTCGAACCAAAACCCCTTGGAACCCTTCCAAACCTCAACTACACACCAAATTGAGTCTACCATCACCTATATCTCCCCCCACACAATCCAATAACACAAGACTTAACCACATGCATCATCAAAATAAGAAAACAAACATTGAACTCAAGAACTCAAGGATTCAACCAGAAACTCAGAAACTTAGAAATTCAAAGCTAGAATTTGTTACCTCCTATGGAGAATATCAACCTTAAGTTATCTCTAGAATCCACCCAGCCTTAAGCCCTTCAACTCCTCAAGCTTATTTTCCTTTATTCCATCCAAAACTCAAGCTTGGAAACCATCTCAATAAAACTCAGAAAAACACATAAGGAAATCTTGAAACTTACCTCAATTGAATGGCTAACCCCTGCTAGCTCTTTTAGCCTTAAGCTCCAACCTGAGCTTACTCTGAGGTTCCAGCTCCAAAATTCACAAAGAATGGTGAAAAATGGCCTAACCGACTGAGAGAGAGAGTCCCCTGTTTTTCCTTCTCTTCTCTTTCTTCCAGATTCCACTTCATTCCCTACACATTTCACTAAATCCATAAAGACTGAGTAAAAATTATCCCTTATTAAGCCAAATGACCACAATACCCTCCCATTAAATCTAGGCCTTTAAATCATTCCAAGGGCATTTTGGTCATTACTCCCAATTCCCGCTAATTCCTCGATTGTCTCTAATATTTACCGCTTACTTCCCGACACCTAACTAATCACCAATTATAGTCGTCAATATCAAATAGCCTCCAACATATTTCCTAAATTCCCAGAAATACCCCCAGGCTTGCCCCGAGCCGGGTATAATTCCTCGCCGTGACTTTTCCGCTAAACCGCTCTCTGGGATCGCCTCGAGTCACAAGCTACAGGTCTATCCTCATAATAATGTGGTCTCAGCAATTGATCACAAATGTTTACATTTATGCCCTCATCGGGCCAAAATTACAAATATGCCCTTATAACCTAATCAGGGCCAACATGCATACTAATACACATAGTCATGCATCATATATATCCAAATAATCATATAAGCATGCTTGTCACATAACCATGCATTTCTACCATTAATTCACATAAATTCCAACTATGCCCTCCCGACACACTAATCAAGGCCCTTAAGCCTTAATAGTAATTTTGGGTCGTTACAGTTTGGGGGGGGGGGGGAATGTTGTCCGTATTTTCACCTCTCGACACGTGGCAACTCGCAGTAACCAGCTTGGAGGTTCGTAGATATCTTCGGGGTATGTTACCCCTCGAGGTCTCTCTTCGGGAGGAGGATTCTTCTAGGTGAGGCCGCCTGTCTGTGCCAGTTGGTAGGCCGTGAGTACCTTAAAGGTAAATTACCCTTCAAGGTTTGCCCTCGGAGTTGGAGATTCTCTAGGTGAAGCAATGACAGGAAAGGCTCTCTTTCCTCAGTCGTCCCCCAGGTCTGAGATTTTGGTTTTCAGACCTAAGATAGGCGTCAGGTGTAAGCCAATGTGTTTTGTAGCGCCAGAGGATCGTCTGACAAATTCATCCATAGTGTTGTCAAGTGTACGACTCGACAATTCAAACTCCCACTACGCCGTCTAACATGGAGATACGTATATCACGCCCTGACAGTACCTGGGGCATGTTCCCCGTAAAGTAGGTACCTTTCTGTAGTGGGCCCCGCAGACCTCGCCTAGGTCGTGGTCTTTATTCAATGCAGCCAAATGCATTGAATTGGTATTAATCCCCAATAAAGGAAATAATGTGTATTAATTACAAATGATTAGTATTAATGACCCCAGGCTTTTTAAGAGTCTCATTGTAAAGGGTTCGGTTCTTTAGAGAGAAAACACCTTGTACTCAGAGCAATCTAAATGCTGCCTAAGAATAAACCATTGGAACTTCCATCAACTAGCTTCCATTCCTCTTAATACCAGAGACTCATAGACTATGGTTCTTTTATAGCCTGAACCACGTAAAAACCTTTTGTGTTCTTGTTAATTATTTATTTAATCTTTCATTTTAAGGTTGATAGCGAACAAGGCAATCAACAAGATCCATTAAGTTCTCACTAGTTTTAACATATGATTCCACCTTTGATTCAAGTATATCACATATTCATGGCTTAGACTTATTTTTCTAGAATTTCTCATAATCTATGCCATTGTAGGCTCTAGCTAATGTGGCTTAACTATCACAATGTATCGAGATCGTCGATACCTCATCCGTGTATATTGGGATATTCCTTATAAAATCCCTAAGCCACTTGGTCTCTTTGATAGTTGCCGCTAGAGCTTTAAACTCATTATCCATGATTGAGTGTAATATATGTTTGTTTCATTGGGCCACAAGAACTCGCTCCTCCTTTGAGCTTAAACACCCAACCGATGGTGGAGAGATTATCTTCTACACTAGATATCCAACTTGCATCAGAATATCCTCAAGTATCTTAGAAAACTTTGAATATTAGAGGCTTAACTTCTTGGTCCTCTCTAGGTACCCTAGAACTCTCTTAATTTCCTTCCAATGTTCAATACTTGGATTGCTAGTAAACCTACTTAGTTTACTAACTGTATATGTCATACATTAGACTCTCTAATGCAATTGCATAATCAAATCGAGCCATCCCTCTACCATTGTTATCTTCAAGCTTTATGCTTGAATCAAATGGAATATTTGCCTCCTTGATTTTGAGATGACTAAACTTGTCAAAAACTTTCTTAACAAAGTGAACTTTACTTAACTCATAACCCCCAATATTTCTTATCACTTTTATACCAAAAAGGTATCGACCTCTCCAAGGTCCTTCATCTAGAAAGTGGAAGATGGAAACCTCTTTATTTTTATTATGCCTCTTATCTCATCACTCAAAATAAACAATCATCAATATATAGACACAATGAGATGACATAGCCATCACAAGTCTTAGAGTATAAGCACTTGTCTACATTATTGTGTCTAAACTCATCCAAAACTATGGCTTTATCAAAATTCTCATGCCATTATTTCGGTGCTTGTATTAATCCATACAATGATTTAACAAGCTTACACACTTTATGTTCATTTCCCCTTAGAACGAAACCCTCTGGTTGTTCCATATAGACCTCGTCATCGAGATCTCCATTTAGGAATGTCGTTTTAACATCCATTTGATCAGTATAAGGGTTATATATTGATGATAAGGCAAATAAAACTCTTATTGTGGTTGTCCTAGAAACTGGTGCATATGTTTCAAAATAATTGATTCCTTCCTTTTATTTAAACCCTTTAGCTACTCATCTAGCTTTGAAGGTTTGTATGTGCCATTGGTGTGATATTTCCTCCGAAAGACCCACTTGCACCCAATTGGATTTGAACCTTACAAATTCTCATGTGTGGTTTGACATATTTGAATTCATCTCATTATTTATTGCATCCTTCCAAAAAGTGGAGTCTCTCGAAGACATTGCTTCTTGGTAGGTTTTGGCATCATTCTCAACTTGAAGAATCATAGGAGATTTCCATGCGACTTCTTCAAGTTTACTGCGCCGCGACCCCGCGAACTCAGAAATTCTAGAACTTTTCATGCATTTTCCATGAGCCAAAATCACCAGAATTCATTTTAAACATACGCTATAGCTAGAATTGAACCTCTACGCCTTAATACTATACCTAAGACAACACAACCACGCCAATAACTAAGCCAAAACTCCATCACAACCCAAAATTCAAACTTTGAGTTTGAGCAACTCAATATCCCAAAACCAAGATTAAAATTCAATAAGAACAGAGGAATTTACTTACCCCACACTGTGAATTGCAACCCTAGGCTAGCCCTTGATGCAAACACAACTCTATACCCCTTCCAAGCTCACCAAATCCAAGCTTTTGCTTCCAACTTCAAAGGTCTTCAAGGCACACTAAGGGAGGAAGAGGGTAACGTGAGAGAGAGAGGGTTGTCTTGTTTCCCTCTGATTTTCCTTCTACAGATCTCTAGTGACTAAGTTATCCCAAGGGTAAGTTTGTCCCCTAGACCCTAAAAGACTTAACTGCCCCTAGACAAAAACCTTGGTCCTCAATGCCCCCGAGGGCATACCCGCCATTTATATATATATATTATCATATAAATCATGTGTTGGGGGAGAGTGAGATAACACCACCACAAAAAATAGAATCTACACAAAATTTGGATTGATAGAGACTTAAAAAAGATTGAGAAAGAACTTGCAAACCCAAGTAGAACAATGGTGTTCTTCAGGTTTTGATGAAGCTTCAAAACCTAAGTAAATCCACCACTTTGAACAATCCTTTGAGCAAACCCTTGAGCAAGCCAAAACACAAACCAAGGCGTATACACATTGAGAAACGCTGTCCTAATACTCTATTTCCCAGCCACTATTGATGCTTGAGGCCTTTACTTTGGGGAAATGAGGATTGAGATTGAAGAACCCTTCAACTCTCTAAGTCAAGCACTTTCTTGGAGAGTTTATGGAGAAAACTAGAGATTCTTGGAGCTAGAGAGAGAATGAGGGTAGAGAGAGATTGGAGAGAGTGATCAAGTCTCCCAAATCACTATTTTTGACTCATATATAGAGTAGGCACCGTCATTAGATCTAACCAATAGGATTAGACTTGCAAAACACGTTATTTTGAGCATTTACGTAAATCCACGTAATACAGTAGGCGACGCATCGCCTACTAGGGTTTCTAGAAGCCCTAGCTTCCAGGCGATGTGTTGCCTCCTGGGTGGTGACGTATCGCTACCCCCTCTGAATTTGGACACTTCTAAAGGTCCAAAAAGTGCTCCAAATGCCACCAAAAGTTTTGGGAACCCTTAGGTACTTTTATGTATCACTTTGGACCCACATTTGTATTTTCTAAGTGCCTACAATTTGAAACTCAAATTCACATCCTCACTATGTGAATTCTACTAAGTGTTTATACCTTGCTTCTATTTTAACACTTAATCATATGTATTTAACCAATCATAACAATCCCCCACTTGGTTAAGTACAAGCCATATTCTCTAGCTTAAACATTTTTGGTGCATAAAATAATGTACCTTTCAGTTTGAACTTTATCTTAGTGAAAATACCACAAAGTATTATCGAAATAATTAGTAGCTCATAGCTTGAACCAAGTATTCCATATGATAATGGTGATACCTCACACACCTCCACCACATCTTTTGTTTTCACACTTTCTCGCTTAGCACTATCATGGCCATGTGTTCATCTCTTCATGGACTTTCTAGGAAAAAACTCCAACACCCATGAGAGGCGGAACCACCTCTAAGTTCACATAAGTGAAGTTCTTACAACATCTTTTCTACCTTTATAGATGCTTGTTACACTCAACTGAACTTCATTAAAAGCTCTAGGCTTAACCTTAACTCGGTAGCAACCAACACTAAACATCTCGGATGGAACTCATCATAAATTTTAGTGTCGATTCTATTCACTTATCAATGACTTGTTCTTTCCCTTGATTTGTACAAGTTGAGGGTTGGGTTTCCATCATTAGTGAATTTATTCTTCTAGGAGTTACAATCCCATCCCTTTTGAAGTAGAACTTACTAACCTTCTCATAAGAGGTTTTGTAAATGGATCCGTTAAGTTCTCACTTGTTTTAACATATGTGATTGATATGATTCCACCTTGAATCAATTGTCTCATATTCATGTCTTAGGCTAATGTGTCTAGACTTTCCATTATACACACTATTATATGCTCTAGCAAGTGTGGATTGGCTATCACAATGTATTGAAATTATTGATACCATATCCAAGGCTAAAGGAATATCCATTATGAAATTCCTAAGCCACTCGACCTTTTTGCCGGTTGCTACTAAAGCTATGAACTCCGCTTCCATGGTTGAGTGTGATATACACATTTGCTTCTTGGAGCACTATGAGATTGGACCTCCTCCAAGAGTAAACACCCAACAGTGGTGGATAGATTATCTCTAATTCTCGATATCCAATTAGCATCGGAATATCCTTCAAGTATCTTTGGAAAGTTTGTATAGTGAAGGATATACTCTTTGGCACCCTTAAAATAACCAAGTATTCTCTCAATAGCTTTTCAATGCTTGATACTTGGATTGCTAGTAAACCTACTAAGTTTACTACCCGCATATGCAATATTCGCTCTTGTGCAATGAGTGGCGTACATTAGGCTACCTATTGCACTTGCATATTCCAATTGAGCCACCACTCTTCCTTTATTCTTTACAAACTTCACGTTTGAATCAAATTGTGTATGTGCCTCTTTGATTTTGAGATGACTGAATTTGTCGAGCACTTTCTCAACATAGTGGGTTTGACTTAACACAAAACCCCCACTATTCCTTCTAACTTTGATACCTAGAATGGTATCCAACTCTCCAAGATCTTTCATTTTGAAGTTAGAAGATAGAAACTTCTTCATTTCCATTATTCCTTTCATGTAATTACTCAAAATCAACATATCATCTACATATAGACACACAAGTATGACATAGTCACTACAAGTCTAGAGTATAAGCACTTGTTCGAATTGTACACTACAAGAAAAAACAGTATTCATAACATTTAAAAACTGCTAACCAGGACTATTGATAATGCTTCTGAAAATAATAACATAGCCCCTGTTATTAAAAGTCCAGTCTTTTCTATAACAGTATTTGAATGTTATGTTCGGTGTTATCTTAAACTATTCAATAACACATTTTTAGTTGCTATAATATTCAAATAATAACATTTAGATAGAGTTTTTGGTTATAAATTTGAAGTTTAATCTTATACTTTTTTCATAACACTTTTTAACTGTTACATTTGATTATTTTGATAACATTTTTAGTTTGTTATATTATATAAACCATAATGATTTTTTACGCTTATAATATGTTTTTAAATCATAACATATAGTAATAAAATTGTTACTTTAGTGTGGATAATATATTTTAAATTATTTTTTGATAAGTATACTTATATGATTTTTTTTAATTAAAAGATTTTCATTATTTTATTTTGATAAACAAAATCAAAATTAATCATAAAATGTAATTCTCAATAGATTGATAAGCCATAAGTATTACATTAAACAATAACTAATTCAAACCATGAATGTGTCTACTTCATGAGATCTTAGTTCTAACTTAAATTTGAAAGCTTAACATAATAAAGTTTTATAATCTTGAACATTTTTTACTTCAAACTATAGTTTGGATGATGCTATTGTTGCTGCTGCTGTTGCTGATGTTGTAGCTGTTCTCTAGCTTGTTGTGCTTGACTGTGAACCCCAGATGGTGTACTAGTCCTTCGAGGGAACTTGTTCAAACTCTCTGAAAAATAAATAGAGAAAGATAAGCAGCAAATATAAAACTGCATGCTAACAAGAATGAAACTATTCTCATAAGAAATATAATCCAAGGTCAATAAGTCTGTGAACCCCTTGTAATCTGGTTTTGGTATCAATAAAGATTAATTCTAGTTATTCAACATACTAGTGTGCATCAGCAATACAAAGACCCACGAACAGATTAATGGTGTATTCAAGAGACCACTGACACTCTGTAACCACAAAATATAACTCACCTTCAAGAAAATCTTTTACACTACCCACAACTTCATTTATTCATTTTTTTTACCTTTTATTGGGTGCCTAACATCTAGCAAAATTTATCAAAAAGTTGAGGCTTTCCAAGTCATCATCCTGTAATAGCATGAAGAATTTAGCCAAAATCAACATCATTATGAAGTGATAAACCAGATATTTCTAGACAAGTTTAGATCTATTTTGTTCCTTTGTTTACTTTTTAGTTTTAGGATATACACAAATAAGATTTAACAATAAATATATCTTAAACAAAGAAAAAAAAGAATTTAAATGTTATAAATTCTATAGATATAGGTGCATCTGTAATTAAACAAAGAAAACTTATAGTAAAAGTAGTTACAGTTCTTTTGGTGCACAGATCCAGCCTCAAGTCCAGATTCTTTTCATGGAAAGATATGTCTTTGAGCATGTGACGAGTATAGACATGTTCAATCTAAAAGAATAATTAATTGGAGAAAAACACAAACCTCAGAACTTGATGATGAAAGTTAAATATCATCAACCTGTTTTCTTGTTACAAAATCTACTGTGATCAAGTATAGACTGCTCAACCTCGACTGAACTGAAGCAACAAAATAAAAGATTAATCAAATAACCTATATCAAAAGTTAACATTACAAAACAGTGGTAGATTTCCCTTTTTGCTAGAATAAACATCATAGGTATGCAAACACTAAGACTAAATCCCTCTGAAAGACTTCGATTGGCAGAGAGAATTAAAACTGGAAACAACATATTCCATCATAAAAAGATCTATTTAAACTATCGAGAATAGTTACATTCACACAAAACCAATATACATAAACTATGTTCCTCAAGCTATACAAAAGCTAAAAATATGCGTCCTCATATCTTACAGGTTGAAAAAATTACACTCAAACATCAGAATCCCGTCGTACCAAAAAGTAATTTTAGTGTCCACATCATTATGTCAACATCACATGTTTAATTTATCTCAGTTTCTCCAAACATTTACTCATCAAAATAATTTGAAGGCCTGCATGGATTCTATGCTACATTACCCCCAATTAAATATGTGGAATTTCTAATAATAGGCACATCCTAGGTCAAAAATACATAGATAGAAAGATGTATAAATTACATAAGAGAAAGAGGGAGAAAGCGAGAGAATACATTGTAGGCAAAGGAAGCTCTAGTTTGACTCTTGGTGCCATAGTTACAATGTTTGTCTCAGGACGAGTGGCTTTCCCTGTTGCTCCCGTTGCCTTGTCTTTTTTCAGCGTTTTAACTGATGAGCCCTGCTTTCCTCCTTCTGCTAATCTTTTCTGAACACATGGGTTAATATTAAGCATCACAAGAGTGGATGCCAGATAAATATCCTATAACTAGACAGTCACAAACACAGTCTAAACAGAGGTTACACAGATATGGATAGTAAAAGAAATAACCAAACATTTTTGTACCTTATTTTCCTCCCACTCCAACTCTTTAGTTTCCCCTTCTGCCTTTTCAGAATCAGAAAGCAAACCCCCAGTCTTTTCCAAGCGTTCTTCCAAAGAGTCTTCCAACAACTATAAAAATATGGCAACTACTTAAATTTCCTATTACTAACAAACATATATGGGAAACTGTCATATAGAAAGAAAAAAAAACCTCTTTTAGGCTACTAAATAACTCTCTGTAGGTTGACCAAGTTTTAAATAATTAATTTAGATAAGAAGAATGATGCTTATCATTCCTAAATAATTTTGAATGAAAATGAAAAAGGGAAAAACATGTGATAAATATTGAGATCAGAAGACAAATGAAAAAGGAATGAATAAAAGACATTTAGATTCCATTTTAACTTCAACATACCAACATGAATCAATGGATCATAAGTGTAATACTCAGAGCACAAAGAGGGGGTAACAGAAAAAAGCAAGCCCGATTGAAACAAGATAACTTTGTTGACTCACCCCCCAATGTATTTCCTTCTGATTAATCTGACTGACTGCATCCTGGCTGCTGCCAGTCAATGTAACAGCCTCCGCATCATCAGAAATTGAGTTGGGCTGTCCAGGAGAAACTGCAAACCCGTACACATGCATACTGTAACGACCCAAAATAGCTAATAAGGCTTAAGGGCCTTGATTAGCGTGCCAGGAGAGCATGATAGGATTTAAGTGTGATTTGATGAGTTAAATGCATGATTATGATTTAAAGCATGTTATTTGACTATTTGTTTATCTGAGATGCATGACTATGTGTATTAGTATGCATGTAGGCCCTAATTGTGTTTGAAGGGAATAATTGTAATTTTAGCCCGCTGAGGGCATATATGTGATAATTGTATTCCGTGGTTTGAACCACGTGAGTGTGGTGTTATTATTGTGAAGCACGTGCCGAGACGGTCCTAGAGAGCAAATTTAACTTAAGAGTCACAACGGGAATTCTATAGCCAGCTCGGGAGGAGCCTAGGGGTACCTCGGGAATTTTATGGCTAAGTTGAGATTTAGCGGGTAATGGTTATTGGTGATTGAGTAACCTGGGTAACCATTAGTTACTGCTGTGAGTAACAAGTTTAGTTGGAAAATGGTAGAATTGAAATATTAGTGAAAAGACTAGAGTACCCTTGAGGAATTAGTTGAGAAAGGATCATTTGGAGGGGTAGCATGGTCATTTGGCAAGGGTAATAAGCAATTCTCAGCTGGGTTTTAGTGGGTCACGGTTTGGGTATTTAGGGTCATTTGATGCCTTGATAAAATTGGAAGAGAAGAAGAAGAAAGGAGAAGAGGTGTAGATGGGGCTGAAGTTTTGAGACCTAGGAGGAGATTCAAAGGGATTTGAGGAACCAAAAACCAGATTTGAGCTAGGACTACTCAAGGTAAGATTTATATTCTGTTATTTCTTGGGTTCAAGGTTGATTTCTCAAAGTTTTAGTGTGGAATTTAAAGATAGGATGGTTGGTTTAAAGTTTGAGGAATTTGAAACTCTAGATGAGATTTTTAAGTGTGATTGTGTTTTGATCTTGATACTAATGTTTATAGGTTGTTAAAGGGTTTATTTGGGGTCTTGAAATGATTTTGGGGGTTTAGGTTTTGTTTGGGATGATTTGGAGAGGTTGAAGTTCGGAAAAAACGCAAGTGGAAACCCAGAATTCTGGGTTCGCGATGGGGCGCCGCGACCCTGTTCTTGGGCACCGCGGCGCGAGGCTGTGTCCAGGCGAGGGTGGATTTCTGTCTTGCTGGGCGCCGCGGCGCTATAGAGCAGCACCGCGGCGCTAGGCCATTTTCAGGGGTTGGAAATTTGCATTTTTGAGTTTTTGCTCTGGGGGTTCGGGGGGTGTTTCCGATGAATTGTTTTAGGGATTTGGGAGTCCCGAGAGTGTGGGATTGGTCCCGGGAAGCGGTTTTTGGATTTGATGAGTGTTGAGGGTGTTTCTTGTGTGTTATGACTAGGTTATTGGAGAGGCTCATGCTAGAGGACCGTGCTCGCGACGTGAGTGCATCAGGAGGCTCGAAATACAGGTAAGAAAACTATATCACCCGTAGGATAGGGCGTGGGCCCATAGTGTGATTGTGCGGCACGGCCCTATATTGCATGATGAGATGATTGCCGGGCATGGCCCTATATTGCATTACATGTTAGGGTGTAGACTTAAATGAATTAATATTTGTTGGAACGTTGTTGTGTTATACTATATGTGTGATTATAGTAAATTGAACGGCAAGGGCCGAGAACGGCGTAGGCCGGGTATGGCAGTGGGGCCGGAAGTAACACCTAGCACATGGGATGCTATAGTTAGGGCAGGGCCCGGTGGATACATGAGTTATCCTTACGGTGAGAACCGATACCCCAGGGCTTTGGTAAGGTTTCTGGGGCGGCATGGCCGTGTTTGCTTAGTCTAATGGTTGACTTGTTTATTTGTGGATCCTCTGTTATGATAAACTGTATACATTGCATATGTTATGTTCTGCAAGAGTTTTCTTGCTAGGCTTCGGCTCACGGATGCTCTATGTTGCAGGTAAGGGCAATGTCTGAGTCAACCAACCATGAGTACGGAGAGCGTGAAGCGACGCGTACATGTTTGGCCTGCCCGAGTGCTTTGGTTGGGGGTTTATTCGAAAATGGCTGTAATAATCTATGATTTTTATAACTGATCAATTGTAAACTTATTTTAAGATGTAAATAGTTTTCAAACCTTATTTTGGGATCCCAAATGTTTAATACTAGAAGTTTTATTGAAACAACGCATCTTTAAAGATTACAGCCTTAACTTTTAATTAGTCACACTTTTGTTTCAAAACCTCGGTTAGCGAGTTAATTGCACAAAGCTTTCTTTTAAAACTCACTTGGTAACTGCTCTAAGGTAGTAGGGCATTACTAGGGCGTTACAACTTGGTATCAGAGCGAGCCAAGGTTTATTGGTTCTGGAGATTGACCGAACATGTACGCTCGCTGTCAGTGACAAGCTCGACTCAGGGTTGGTTGGTATGAATGATTAATATGCTTGAACATATGTTTGATTGCCCTGTTTACCTGCTTATCTATATGGAGCATGAGAAATGAGTTGACATATGTAGGAGATGCTGTTGGGCTGGGCCCTTGACTATTGCATGTTGAGGTTAATGCATGCTGAATGACATTATTATGTATGTGGATGAATATTGGCATAATGGTTCGCATATTGAGTGTATGTGGTTAATTTTCTGGATTAAATTCATATGTTATATCTGTATATTGGCTTGTATGAAGCATGATGAGTATGGATATACTTAGTGATGATAGAATCTGGTAGCTAAATGTATATCATTGCGGATTTGACCTAGTATATGCTTGTGTGTGCATTATACCTGTGGATATTTGGATCTAGTTGTGGGTTGGCTCAGGGTATGAACCACAGAGTTCAGGAGTTTGGTTAGTTTTGATAGATGAACTCGTGTTGGTTGTTCCTAGAAGGGTTTTGTGGACCTGATATTGTGTTAAAAGGGGGATTCTAGATATAGGTTGGAGTTGAGATCTCTAGTTATCCCTGAGAGCAGCAGCAAGGGTCGCTAGTGTGTGAGTTAGCTGTGGAGTTTGTTAGTTGAGATGGGATAGCAGAACAGCGGATTTCTCTGGGGAAATAGCTGATTTCGATGCTTTAACAGTAAGGGTTACCAGTGTTGGTTTACTGTGAGGAATGGACAGATAAGGGTATTATGTGAAAGGCTTAAAGGGGTGTTATCCTCGGGTTTTGAGGAGAGTACAGGCTGACAAGGAATTTATCAATAGATGAGCAGAGTTAATTCCACCCTTGGTTAAGAGGATGAGATACCCTGATTAGAGGGTTGTGTTAAATGTTGAGGCAGGGAGATGCCTGGAAATGGTACTCGGGCTGAAGTACGGGCTAAATGGGTTGGAAAGAACCTAGATGATGAATGGTTAGAAGAGATTTTAAAGACATGATTAGAACCGTGGAGACGGGCAGACTTATAAGTTTGGTTTGGACTGTTAGGGTAACAACAGCGTAGATCAATGGGTTTGGTGAATTGGATAACTAATTTTGGGAATTTATACGGATGGATGTATCTGGAATTGATGGTGACCCATTTAAGGATATGAGATCTGGAATAGTCTAAGGCATTTGGGCCGCTCTGAGGTAAGGACTTATCGTCTGCATGTGGATGGCGGAGAGGGCCATGTGGTTCGAGGAACTGATGGTTGATGTCTAGAGCATGAGTGCTAGAGTCGCTATGGCGGTGCTTCTTTGGATGGAATTAGTAAAGTTAGATTCATGATAATCGAGTTAAAGGAACCCCGGATAGTCCTATGGCGTCTGGTTTGCCAGAAAGGGGGAAAAGTCTGATTGATAAGATGGTACTTGTGTTGTTAGAACGCAGCGAGGTCGGATTCTCAAAGTTTGAGGTAGAAGGACCCCAGACAGTGCTTGGGCACCTAATTTGAGATTGGAAAGAAGCCTGATTGAAAGGTAGTTATCAAGATGGCGATAGGAACCAGGGAGGTTATTGGTATGCATGAGGGAGAGGGTGCCACCTGAGAGGAGGTCAGGTGAGGGCATGACCTCTACATATAAGGACTCGCTATGTTAGGATGGATTTCCCATGGTGAGGGAGCGGAGAGCTAGAATGCAGCGATACATTCAAAGTTCGAGTCTGATTCCTCGAGGATGAGTATTTAACGGACTGGTTTATGCTTTGGTCATGTAACGAATTGGAAGGACTCGGTATTGAGAATGTCCCGAGAGGGAGATGGACATAGAGAGGTTGCCTCAAAGGTGCTATTTGAGAGGCTGATGATAGTAATACTTATTGAGAAGAAATTTGAAACTCTGGCAGATGGATCGGAATGCAAGTGATCAAGAAGTGCATAGTATACAACAGAGTTTGTCTTAAGGGAGCCTTAGCATGGGTCACAGTAAGAGAGCTAAGCAGTTAAGAAATAACCATGGATTGTAGAGGATATCATCTGGAGTATGTGAATGAGACTAAGTGGGAACTGAGCTGACCAGTGGTGTGTGGGTATGTAAAGCAAGATTTGGGGGTACTTCAAAGTCGGACTACAGATAGGATTGGTATAAGGAACGATGTAAAAGACAGTTATGGCTGACAGAAAATCTATTGAAGCAATCGAAGGAATTTGGCCTTGGATTAGCCAGAGTGTTATACTGCGGGGATTGTTAGCATCGTCGGGTTAGAACGAAAAGTACAATGTTGGATACAAGATAGGACGATGTCTCCAAGAGTTGATCTTTGACCTGGTTACTACCGGTTGGGAACCAAGGACAGAGACATTTCGTGAATTGTCTAGTCTACACCGGGTTGGGTGTGAGGAGTTGGTAACAAATATTCTAGAGTGGTTCAAGCTACAGCAGCACAGGTAAGTTCTTTAGGCTGAAAATGCGTGAACGGTTTGGGCAAGTCCCTTCAAGCTCACGAGCAGTGCATGTGGATTACTCCCAGACGGAAATGGTGAGCAACTGATTATGCTGAAGACGTTAGTACACAGAAGGCAGAGTCACAGGTAAGGTTCTACGGAGTGTTAGTTTGGGCGTCGTCAGGAGTACTCAGATTAGAGCTACAAGGAGAAAGGACAGGCATGAGGAGATTTGATCGAAAGTCACAAAGAAGCTGGTGAAGAACGTTTGAAGAACAGAAAGCATGGCAAGACTGGGAAGCGCGTCATCTATTGCAAAAGCACCTCCGGAGACAACTACATCAGAGATGAGAAGAACAGTAAAACTTGAGGTTAGACGGACTGAGTGGTGTCACATCAGAAAGAAATTCAGAGGACAAGGTAAGAATTAATTGATACCTAGTGAGGCCGGAATATGTGTGTGTTAAGGTTAAGTAAAGAGTGATTGCATAAGGACCTGATCTATGGTGAGGATATGGAAATGGGGTAGTGTATCACGATTTGGGCACGCCCAGGGATAAATTGACGCGAGAATGGATCGAACCTTGCGGGAGAAGAAAGAATGAACATGGTTGATACACTTAGAACGTTAAGTCGACTGTGGTGCATGGCATAAGGTACTTAAGTCTTGGGTATTAGTGAGAAAGGTTATCGTTGAGACCCAGTGCGGTGAAAAGTAACAGACGGATGATCAGTGTTTGAAATCCTTGATTGAAAGAAGGGAGACGTAATTGGAGGCGGAACTCCTAGCTGTGAGGCAGGTGTAAGTCAAGGAATAACGCCATGGATTGTGATAGAGGATACAAGGCAACGACTGAGATTGGCGTAACATTGGCAGGTATGATTAGCTGGTGAGTGTCATTGAGCTATGGAATCCGAAGTGTCGGCTTGGGTCGAAGCAGGAAAGAACCCTGCTAGGGTGGTACAAGTTGGGATACCAGGAATGGATGAAGGATCCAATTAGATTCGGTTTATGAATGAGAATTCTGAATGGACATCATTCCACCTCCTAGGGTACGTCGTACCGGGAGGGTCGAGCGGGTGACGAAATCTAGTGTTTTCCTTTGGACCCTGAGGGGTTAGGTGATGTGGTGGCGTATCGCGGGAATAGACCACAATAGACCTTGAGTAAGGTGTTTGGACATGAAAGTTTTAACTCGGTTGTTGAGTTAATGTAGATTGGGTCGAGTGAACTGATTTCAGGATGGAGCGTCGTTAATACGGAATTGAGACCCTATAGTATTTTAAATTTTGGAATGGAACTAGAGAACGAAAAGAACAGAGTGGGAATCTGGGATTATCAGTTGATTACAAGTGAAATGGCAGTCTGAAAGTTATCGGATGTCTTAAAGAATTGAGCGCTGAGTAGGCGAATACTTGAGGTATTAAGGGAAGTGTAATCCCTGATGAATTAGTCGTGGTGGCAGTTGCTGGTGTCTTGTTAATGTAACGCGACATAGGGCTTGGTAAGAGGTGAAGGATAGTGAATACTACAGTTTGGCTTTAGTTCAGAGAGAAAGCCAAAGAGGTCGTTGAAACTTCTTAAGGCAGGAGTGTCTGCCTATTTGAAAGAATAAAGAGCTAGTAAATTGCTAAGTTATGAGGAAATAAAGTTCCGGAAGGAAAGAGTGCGACTCCACGTAATATCAGACAAGGATTTGTATGGTGTTCAGAGAAAGAAGGGAGAATTCTGACTCCTGATTCAACATAAAATTCTGAAGTTTTGCCAAGGGTTAGGCCAGCGGGGCCTACTAATTGATCCCACCTAATAGAGGTGACGACTTTTGAGTGTCTCTGGAATCAGGATTAAGACAATGAATTGGTCATTGTAATCTAGGCGGACCCTGAGGCTTCAACAGGGTTGCGGTGTAAACAAGAAGCTATCGAGAGCATGGCTATTAGACAAAATCTTGAGGGGCAAGATTGTTACTCTTGTGAGAGTGTCATTGAAAAGTAAAGTAAAGGCGGTGGGCCTTGGAAATGACGGTCAGAGTTGCGGGTTTACTGACTGATGTGTTTGGATAAATTTCGAGGACGAAATTTTTATGAGGAGGGGATAGTTGTAACGACCCAAAATAGCTAATAAGGCTTAAGGGCCTTGATTAGCGTGCCAGGAGGGCATAATAGGATTTAAGTGTGATTTGATGAGTTAAATGCATGATTATGATTTAAAGCATGTTATTTGACTATTTGTTTATCTGAGATGCATGACTATGTGTATTAGTATGCATGTAGGCCCTGATTGTGTTTGAAGGGCATAATTGTAATTTTAGCCCGCTGAGGGCATATATGTGATAATTGTATTCCATGATTTGAACCACGTGAGTGTGGTGTTATTATTGTGATGCACGTGCCGAGACGGTCCTAGAGAGCAAATTTAACTTAAGAGTCACAACGGGAATTCTATAGCCGGCTCGGGAGGAGCCTAGGGGTACCTCGGGAATTTTATGGCTAAGTTGAGATTTAGCGGGTAATGGTTATTGGTGATTGAGTAACCTGGGTAACCATTAGTTACTGCTGTGAGTAACAAGTTTAGTTGGAAAATGGTAGAATTGAAATATTAGTGAAAAGACTAGAGTACCCTTGAGGAATTAGTTGAGAAAGGATCATTTGGAGGGGTAGCATGGTCATTTGGCAAGGGTAATAAGCAATTCTCAGCTGGGTTTTAGTGGGTCACGGTTTGGGTATTTAGGGTCATTTGATGCCTTGATAAAATTGGAAGAGAAGAAGAAGAAAGGAGAAGAGGTGTAGATGGGGCTGAAGTTTTGAGACCTAGGAGGAGATTCAAAGGGATTTGAGGAACCAAAAACCAGATTTGAGCTAGGACTACTCAAGGTAAGATTTATATTCTGTTATTTCTTGGGTTCAAGGTTGATTTCTCAAAGTTTTAGTGTGGAATTTAAAGATAGGATGGTTGGTTTAAAGTTTGAGGAATTTGAAACTCTAGATGAGATTTTTAAGTGTGATTGTGTTTTGATCTTGATACTAATGTTTATAGGTTGTTAAAGGGTTTATTTGGGGTCTTGAAATGATTTTGGGGGTTTAGGTTTTGTTTGGGATGATTTGGAGAGGTTGAAGTTCGGAAAAAACGCAAGTGGAAACCCAGAATTCTGGGTTCGCGATGGGGCGCCGCGACCCTGTTCTTGGGCACCGCGGCGCGAGGCTGTGTCCAGGCGAGGGTGGATTTCTGTCTTGCTGGGCGCCGCGGCGCTATAGAGCAGCACCGCGGCGCTAGGCCATTTTCAGGGGTTGGAAATTTGCATTTTTGAGTTTTTGCTCCGGGGGTTCGGGGGGTGTTTCCGATGAATTGTTTTAGGGATTTGGGAGTCCCGAGAGTGTGGGATTGGTCCCGGGAAGCGGTTTTTGGATTTGATTAGTGTTGAGGGTGTTTCTTGTGTGTTGTGACTAGGTTATTGGAGAGGCTCGTGCTAGAGGACCGTGCTCGCGGCGTGAGTGCATCAGGAGGCTCGGAATACAGGTAAGAAAACTATATCACCCGTAGGATAGGGCGTGGGCCCATAGTGTGATTGCGGGGCACGACCCTATATTGCATGATGAGATGATTGCCGGGCATGGCCCTATATTGCATTACATGTTAGGGTGTAGACTTAAATGAATTAATATTTGTTGGAACGTTGTTGTGTTATGCTATATGTGTGATTATAGTAAATTGAACGGCAAGGGCCGAGAACGGCGTAGGCCGGGTACGGCAGCGGGGCCGGAAGTAACACCTAGCACATGGGATGCTATAGTCAGGGCAGGGCCCGGTGGATACATGAGTTATCCTTACGGTGAGAACTGATACCCCAGGGCTTTGGTAAGGTTTCTGGGGCGGCATGGCCGTGTTTGCTTAGTCTAATGGTTGACTTGTTTATTTGTGGATCATCTGTTATGATAAACTGTATACATTGCATATGTTATGTTCTGCATGAGTTTTCTTGCTGGGCTTCGGCTCACGGGTGCTCTATGTTGCAGGCAAGGGCAATGTCTGAGTCAACCAACCATGAGTACGGAGAGCATGAAGCGACGCGTACATGTTTGGCCTGCCCGAGTGCTTTGGTTGGGGGTTTATTCGAAAATGGCTATAATAATCTATGATTTTTATAACTGATCAATTGTAAACTTATTTTAAGATGTAAATAGTTTTCAAACCTTATTTTGGGATCCCAAATGTTTAATACTAGAAGTTTTATTGAAACAACGCATCTTTAAAGATTACAGCCTTAACTTTTAATTAGTCACACTTTTGTTTCAAAACCTCGGTTAGCGAGTTAATTGCACAAAGCTTTCTTTTAAAACTCACTTGGTAACGACTCTAAGGTAGTAGGGCGTTACTAGGGCGTTACACATACATTACACATCATATAAAAATAAAGGAAGCATTTTAACATAAGTGGTAAAAGAAGAAACGTGTACCTTGAAAGTTGATATGCTCATTGATAATACCAAGTACAGTGGTAGATTGAGACTTATGCAGAAATTGCAGAAGAAGCTCATAAGAATACTGAGAAGACAACAAGTCATGAGTTTGTTTATACTGCTGCCTCACTGATTCAAGTATACGTATGTTACTAGCAATCATAAGCAATGGTTTTGACATCCTTCCAGAAGACTGTGCATAATACCAACACACTAATACAGTGCATAGGTTATTCATAACTCAGCAATAAATAAATAAATTACAAATGGCCATTGGCACCCCAACCTAAATCATTTACTATAAATAAGAATTCAGGTATACAATGGAACCATGAAACACACAAATTTTACTAAAAGGAGCAAGAAAATTTCTTGAGCTTGTGAAACAGAAGTACCAGAATAGAAGACAGACCCAGATATTTAAAGCTTCTTCACTGATGATAAATAACAAATTAATACTCCAGTTTGCTCACAGAGGTAGTCGTTTGAACTTTAAAAAATAATACGACAGCTCAACAATATGAAGCATTGGAGGTCAAGTCCCTTTACAATGTCACTATGTACCAAAGAAGTAAGGTTATACTTACAACAGGGACAATGTCAAAAATCAGAAGGTAAAACATGAGTGAAGATGTTATTGCATGCCTCTCATGTGCCAATGTAGTAAAGACATGATTCTTAATCATATATCTTTCTTATAATATTATTATCCTAATTAATTTAGATCTTTGCTTTGATATGACTAAGCTAGTAGTTTGAATGCAATTGAACCCAAATGAATAGGCTTCTGATTAAGTAAAAACCTTAAACTAAATAATAAGGATACATAATGAAAATTTAATGAGACATGATTCAAATTGAAACACTTTTACAGTTGATAAAAAAATTCTCAAACAAAAAGAAATTTCAAACAACTTCATTTTTGTCTTCTTTCATTTATACTAGTTTTTTCAAAGACAAAACAATATTTTTATGATTGAAACACAAACAAAGTAACAAGAGAAGAGTGGCAAGAGCATATCCTCAAAAAAGGAACAAAAATAAGAGCTTGATACATAATCTGAAGTTTAAAAGACAAAAAAAAAAAGAGCTACTAGTCCAAATCATAATATAAAAATCATATCTAACAATCCAAAAATCATATCAAACAGTTTCCTTTCATTATAAATAAAAACATTATAACATTTAACTTAATAAAAAGAAACTCCAAACAAATACCCCTATTTCCAAAAACCCATTAATCTAACTTTCTCATTGCTTAGGTTCGTTCCTTGTATTTATTAGCAGCAAAAAAGGATGAGACAATGTTAAAAACAACCATTGACATTCTAAAATTTAATCTCACTTATAATTCTCACTTAGAAATATTGAAATTGTCTCAAATCAGCCAAGATATTTGGGAATCACAAGCTAATTTAATCATGAGAAGAAGAAACGCCTCCAATCACATTAAGATCCATGGAGCCTTTGCACAGTCACCAACACTTGTTTATGAATAAAGAGAGAAAACAGAAAAAAATTTCCATCAAACTAAGAAAGTATCTTATCCCTAAAAAAGCAGGGGAGAAAAGGATAACCCTAATAACCATTCAAGAAAAAAAAAGAGACTAAAGGAAAACAACACTTAAAACAGCCATAATTCTAAAGTTATCCATCACGAAACCTTAGTAAAAAAACAAAAGTATTGCTAAAATAAAAAAAAAGGCCAGTAACAACCTATAAAACAAAATCAAGTAATATAAATTAACCAAATTTCAAACCATACAAGTAACTAAGAAGAAAATGACAATAGCTTTGATTATACATTTCATAGTGCACAATAATTATGCCAACCTTCTACAATTTATATGCACACAAAATATTTAAACATTCCACTTTATACGCACAAAAAAAAATAGAAACATATATATGAAGCAATATAGAAACAACATACAACACGATAGTTTGTAAAACAATTTTAATAACAATGGACTGCCATTCAAACTCAAAGTCACAATTTAAATCAATAGCCAATATAAAACAAAAACCACCCAAAGACTTCAATACGACTACTGCATCAAGAGGAATGACCATACGAAATCACCAAAATAAATTTTTACAACAGATTTATAAACCCCCTTAAAAAACTCTCTAAAACATAAAAATCTACTAAAAACTCAAAGGCAACACCATTAATCAGAGGCAAAACTAAAAAAATCTACTATAAAGTAAACAAAAAAAGTCCAAAACTAGTTTTGATACACAAATCTTAAACAAAAGATAGAACAAATTCATAAATATGATACTTGCAAATCAAAACATATAATAAAATCTATCATGGAACAAACTCATAGCTATGAAATATAATCGTAAATCAAGCAAAAAAAAAAAACTCGTAGAAAAATCCTGCTGAAACTTTGTTGTAAATCCCATAAACTATGAATTCGAAAAACAAATTCCAACCGCACAGAGAAAACTAGAAATGCATAACTCTAAACAAAGAAAAAAAAAAGAGAGGGCAAAAGAAAAAACCTCTGTCTCACACCAACTGCACTTTTCCGTGAAGACGAGTCGGACCCCTCACCGAACCCAAGAGCAAACTAGTGTTGTCCTTCCCCGCGACACCACAAGCACCTAGATGAAGTCCCCCTCGTCACACCAAAATGTTAATTTTCAGTAGGGTAAAAATATATATTCTTAAATCTAAAACAACACTTTTAGTAATTTTTTACAAAGTAATAATCCAACAAAGTACCAAATTATATATGCCACATAGTAATTATAAAAATAACATCATTTTACTATGTGACATCTAAAAAACGATACTTATAATTATATTTATCTTCACCTAAAAATTTACTATTATAAAACTCATATTTAGTACAAATGAATCACATGAAGAAAAAAACTAACTTTAAATATGTGGAAATGGAACTGCTCTCCAATTATGCGTACCTGCCCTAAAAATGTTGCTGCAGCTATAATTTGAAGTGGGGATTATCTAAATATGAAACCTTTGGGTTTTGGTTAAGAGAAGAGAAGATGACAATATATTTAATAGAATCGACACTACACACTAGGTGTAGGTCTCAATCAATTGAAATTCTATTCCAACTTATAATCAAGTAAATGAATGGCTGAAAAGAGTTCCAAGCATATACATTAGATATTTATACACATGATTATTATGATTCAATAGGTCATACTGTGTCCGACTCTAAGATGGGTCTCTCTGAAAATATTGTTTATGAAAACATAGATGGGGATTCGAATCACGACAACGAACAACCAAATCGAATAGATTCGACAGAAGTTTCTTAAAAGGATAAGACACTAAGAAAAAGACAAGCTAAAGATAAATAAAGATAAAGCAGTGAAATATGTTAGCTTCAAAGTTACTGAAATCAATTTGATGATGATAAATTCATTCAATCAAATATGTAATGGCACACAACAATGAATCAAACACTAACAAGCTCGTGGGATGTGTGTTTTTCTAAGTTAATTGCTATACATAATAAACCCTTTTCTTTTCCAATATGGAACCTTTTTTTTGTTAAAGTCAAACCAAAATTTCTATGCATGTACATGATATACAACAAGATACCTCAAAGCTGCTTCCTCTGGATATGCTTGATCTCAAAAGATTTAGAGACTCGTCTTCTCCTCTGGATATACAACATGATTATTGTCTTGCAGCTGTTCATGAGGTTCCGAGGGTGAAAAAGATAAGATCTTCATCCTATAGACATAACAAGAACAAACAGGGCGATTATCAATAAAAGAATCAATTTTTTCAAAAAATTGATGAATTACGCTTTTCTGTGACCCAAATATACAGTTAATATCACAATTACATAGAAATTTATAGCCTTTACGATATAACCAGACCAGACATGAAAACCCAGGTGAATGAAACCAACCCTCTTTTTTCATAAATAAGAATACATTACTAAATACAGTAAAATTCACATCAGCCAACAATCTATATTATCAAATACAGCAGCCACAAGGAAGATAATGAAATTCTACCAAAAGTAATGTCAAGTTAAGAAATTCAATCAATCTTTTATTCTCCTAAAAGAAATACCGTTGAAAAGGGACTGAGAGAGAGACCTAACAGAACCTTGAAAAGGAATGCTTGAAACAGATATGGCTATAGTAATATCAGATATGCCTGAAGCAAATTCAGTCAAGAAAAGACAAAACTCCCACCATCAGAACTCGGGACCAAATTGTTTGAAATATAATCTTCTCAACTAAATCACAACCAAACTAACAATGAAAGAAACAGAGTTACCAATCCTAATAACCCAATACCCAACATCAAATTATGTACTAAACACTCTGAAATAACTATCCGAGCAAACAGTTTCAAATTTTCAATCTCCCCCAAATATAAATAAAGTCCCAAAGCTTTCATTTTTAGCAATACAACAGAGCCAAATCCAGAAGAAACGAAAACCCAGCAAATCAAATGAAAGTACCTCATGGAAGTTGCAAATAGGAACTTTCTCAGTTGTTCTCTTGCCCGGAGAGCAATCAATATCAGCTGCTGTATTAATAATACATTACTAAAATACAGTAAAATATGATGAAAAAGAAAATAATGGTATCGTACCTTAAAAAGACGTAAGCAGAGGAGAATATGAGTCATGGTAAGTTGAAGAACTTCAGATAGTCGGCGTGATGTATAGCCTGCGATACAGCCGTTGTGTGCTCAGGAAGCTCGTACCGACGTCGTGAGGTAGAGATAAATGAGACAAGATGAGAGTGAGAGAGGATAAGTGTGTGAGAGAGTGTGAATGGAGGAGAATAAAGAGTGCAAGAAAGAGAGGCAGAGAGGTGACAATGGAGGCTGAGAGAAATTGTTTGGGTATCTTAGGTTTAGGGATTAAATTTTGGCTGAGAGAAATTAGACCCAATTTTTTCATTTGGCGCCAAAATATTTGTTCCGTGTTTTTTTTTAATCATCTATCAATAACACTTTTAAATATATGTTATTTTTTAATGTAATATATACTAAAAATTGTTGTAGTGATGTTGTGTCTAAATCCATTAGAAACAATGACCTTATCAAACTTCTCATGCCATTGTTTTGGAGCTTGTATCAAACCATATAATGATTTGACAAGTCTACACACTTTATGTTCATTTCCTTGAAGAACGAAACCTTCCAGTCGTTCCATATAGACCTCCTCCTCGAGATCCCCATTTAGGAATGCCATTTTGATATCCATTTGGTGAACATAAAGGTTGTATATAGATGATAAGGCAAACAATAATCTTATATAAGTAGTTCTTGCTACCGGTGCATATGTGTCAAAGTAATTTTTTCCTTCTCTTTGTTTGAAACCTTTGGCTACTAACCTAGCATTGAAGGTTTGTATGGTGCCATCGGTATGGTATTTCTTTCTAAATACCCATTTGCACCCAATGGGTTTGGACCCCTTTGGAAAGTCAACCAGTTCCCAATTGTGGTTTGACATAATTGAATCCATTTCATCATTAATTGCCTCCTTCCAAAAAGCCTAGTCATTAGAGGACATTGCTTCCTTGAAAGTTTTGGGATCATCTTCTTTTTGAAGTACCATTGGATGTTTCCAAGTAACTTCCTCATTACCTTCAACAAGGTATAATGTCTAGATTGGAGAACACTTCTCATTTGATCCCAAATCATTGAGCCTTTGGCTCCTTCTAGGCAATTGAGGTTGCTCACCAACTTTTCTAGGAGTCTCCTCTTGAGGCTCTCTAGTTTGAGTTGGCTCTAACTTGTTGTCATCGCATGGCATGTTCTCAAAGAAATCAACCTCTCTAGATTCAATTATTACATTAGAATCCAAGTTTTATAATCTATAAGCTTTGCTATTTTGGGCGTAGCCCACAAATGCACATCTTATAGCTCTTGGACCCAACTTGGTCCTTTTAGGATCGGTGCTCTTGCAATAAGCAAGACACCCCCACACTTTAAGATAACCAATGTTTGGTTTCTTTCCTTTCCATAACTCATATGGAGATATATTATTTTTCTTCATGGGAATACGATTCAAAATATGACAAGCGGATAGCAAGGCTTCACCCCACAAACTAAAACTCAATTTAGCATGTAATAGCATAACATTAATCATCTCAATAAATGCTCTATTCTTTCTTTTCGCTATACCATTTTGTTGTGGAGTATAAAGGGCTGTACATTCATGAATTATTCCATGTTCCTCACAAAACAAGTTAAATTCATTTGAAAAATATTCACCACCCCTATCACTTCTAAGTATTTTAATTTTCCTTTCAAGTTGATTTTCAACTTCCGCTTTATACACTTTAAACACATCAAATGCTTCATCTTTATTTTTAAGAAAATATACATATGTGAACCTAGAGCAATCATCAATGAAAGTAATAAAATATCTACTTCCTCCTCTAGTCAATATTTCATTAAGTTCACATAAATCACTATGTATCAAATCTAACAACTTAGAATTTCTTTCAGCACTAGGAAAATGTTTCTTTACCATTTTAGATTTAACACATAATTCACATTTTCACGCACAACATTATCACAATCAATTAATCAACATTTGATAGCCCTTTTAATTGTGCTAAATCCTATATGTGCAAGTCTAACATGCCACAAAGTAATAGAATTTGAGTCAAGCATATAACAAGAAGAAGAGACTTTATTGCTCACATTGTCAATGGAAGTACAAAGCTTAAAATGCCATCAAAAGCATATCCCTTTCCAACAAAAACATTGTCTTTTGATAAAATGAGCTTGCCGGAATCAATCACAACCTTGATTCCAAGTTTTTCAAGCCAATGGTCATTCACAAGGTTTCTACTCATTTCCGGTACATACAAAACATTAGTGAGTAGAACTCATTTCTGGATGTGAAGAACAAGTCAATAGTTCCCTTTCCTTCAACCTTGGACCTTTTCTCATTGCTCATATGAATTTCATGCCCTTCCTTTGAAGATTAAAAGGTCTTGAATAGAGATCTATCGTAGGTTACATGAATGGTGGCACAAGTATCATACCACCACCCATTCACCTTTCCATGAATGACATTTACCTCACTAGGTGTGGCCACTAGCTCCTCTTGAGTCGAGTTGACCTTTACGTCATTGTTATGGCTCCTCTTGAACCTACAATCTCTAGCAAAGTGGCCATTCTTGCCACACACATAGCAATGTCCCTTGGAACTCTTGAATTGCCCTTCATTCTTCTTGGGTCCCAAGGGTTTTTGGTCCTTGTCCTTATTCTTGTCATTTTCCTTGCTTTTGTTAGGAGGATTTGCCACAACATTGGCCTTAGAAGTCTCTCTATTGGACTTCTCATCATTCAAATCTCTGGAGCGAGATTCCTCCTTAATTCTCAAGTGTTTGAGAATTTCCTCCAATGAAATCTCTTCATTTCTATGGAGAATCTATTTCCTATAACCTCTCTATGAAGGTGGTAACTTGGCTATAATGACACCAACAAGAAATTGTTCTGGCAATACAATTTCAAGAGTGGACAATTTATTCACAATAATTTGCAGTTCATGAATTTGAGGGAAAAGGGGTTTATCATCATAAAATTTAAATTCCATATATTGAGTAATAAGGAATTTCTTTGTACCTCCCTCTTCTGCTTTGTATTTCTTTTCCAAGGCCTCTCAAGTCTCCTTGGCGGTCTTGGTGTTGGTGTAGAGACCGTAGAGCCTATTCGAGAGGGCATTGAGGATGTGACCCCTACATATCAACTCATCTTCTTCACGCTTCTTCCTTTCTTTGATGATTTCTTGATTATCATCTTCCTTAGGCTCCTCCAAGGATTTTAGGTCCTTGTCCAAGACATAGAAAACCTTGAAAGTAGTGAGCAAGAACCTAATCTTGTCTTTCCAGCGCACAAAATTAGTCCCATCAAGTCTATCAAATCTAACAAAGTCTTGTGTCATGAATCTCAAAGCCGAAAGAGAGTTAGATTCTTCCATGCTATGCTATCTCAAATTATAGAGTATTAGAATGTTGGGGGAGAGTGAGATAATATCACCACAAAAAATAGAAGCTACACAAAATTTGGATTGACAGAGACTTAAAAAAGATTGAGAAAGAATTTGCAAACCCAAGTAGAACAATGGTGTTCTTCAAGTTTTGATGAAGCTTAAAACCCTAAGAAAATCCACCACTTTGAACAATCCTTTTAGCAAACCAAAACACAAACCAAGGCTTATACACGTTGAGAAACACTGTCCTAATACTCTATTTCCCATCCACCATTGATGCTTGAGGCCTTCTCTTTGAGGAAATGAGGATTGAGATTGAACAAGCCTTCAACTCTCTAAGTCAAGCCCTTTCTTGGAGAGCTCTTGGAGAAAACTAGAGATTCTTAGACCTAGAGAGAAAATGAGGGTAGAGAGAGATTGGAGAGAGTGATCAAGTCTCCCAAATCACTTTTTTTGACCCATATATAGAGTAGGCACTGTCATTAGGTATAACCAATAGGATTAGACTTGCAAAACACGTTATTTTGAGCATTTACGTAAATCCACATAATTCAGCAGGCGACGCGGAAACCGTAGCTTCCAGGCAATGTGTCGCTTCCTGGGTGGCGACCTATCGCCACCCCCTCTGACTTTGGACACGTCCAAAGGTAAAAAAAATGCTCCAAATTCTACCAAACATTTTGGGAACCCTTAGATACTTTTATGTATCACTTTTGACCCACATTTGAATTTTTGAAGTGCCTACAATTTGAAACTTAAATTCACATCATCACTATGTGAATTCTACTAAGTGTTTATACCTTGTTTGTATTTTAACACTTTATCATTTGTATTTAACCAATCATAACATCTTGTATGCCATGTAGACACACATTTATTCGATTACTTATACATATATAAATCCACTTATGCCCTCCCAACACACTAATAAGGCACTTAGCCTTAATAACAAATTTGGGACGTTACAACTATCCCCTCCTTATCGAAATTTCGTCCTCAAAATTTATACGAACGTCTCGGGATACTAATCCCACAAATCTGACTATAACTTCAAAGTCTAGTCATTTACCTTACTATTCCTGTAACACCCTCACTAGAGTGACAGTCTTATTCTGTAAGACTTTATCTCATTTATCGAAAATTCCACCAGGTTTTCCTTGCATAGTAAATTCTACTAAAACTCTCTAGGGTCTCCTCACCCCATCAAGGGTAGAACTTAACACTTCTTTCCTTGATATTGGCACCAGTAACACCTTATGAGCCTTTACCCATGCTGGGGTAAGGCTAATCTATAGGCCCCTGGCCTAATCCTTATTTGGATTCCATAAGTCTATCAAATCTAGAGTAAAAAATCATCTTTCTTTCCCAAACTATCTTATCTTTTTAGTCCACAATACTTGGAGAAGTACAAAGTCTCTAGCCCTGAAACACCACGTTCCCATATTAAAATTTGCAAACTCTTATGTTCTTTCAATAAAGCAGACTCTCCTGCCCTAACAATCATCAATCACATCATTGGTCCTCTAGACCAATTCTGAACCAAAATACTTCTTGTCCCTCATCTCACTTCCTGGAACGAGTACTTCTTGTTCCCTATCTCACTATTTTTTATTAAGAGTGTAACGCCTGGGGTAGCCAAGGTCATTACACTGTGTGTTTATAAAGGTGAAAGACTTGCTAATCAAGCCATTTAGTTAGAAACGTGTTATTGAAACAATAATTGAACTAGGGAAGATTTTGGTCATAAAAGATACATTTCATTTAGATAAACATTTCATACATGGGATCCCAAAAGAAATAGAGTTTAAAGGATAGTTTACACAATTCCAGGATGTATACAACTACTGGCCACTCTAAGGGCAAAATAGACATTT
Organism: Humulus lupulus; assembly: GCF_963169125.1. NCBI lineage: Eukaryota > Viridiplantae > Streptophyta > Magnoliopsida > Rosales > Cannabaceae > Humulus > Humulus lupulus. The sequence continues at coordinate 205,162,614 of NC_084793.1, forward strand.
TAGGTTCTCCTGTCCCTATATCATCCCTCGACGTGGCGGCCAATCAACTGACTATGTACATTCAGCCCCAGAGCTCTCCAACTCAGGACTGGTCCACCTTGCCCTTTCCTTTACCTGCACCATGTAGCACCCGTGAGCCAAGGCCCAACAAGAAAACTATAATGCATAGCATAAGCGACAACCAGCGACAGATAATTCACAAATCATCAATCAGATATACAACAGGTCATATTGCTCACATAAACAATGATACCAACCTACAAGCCAATAATCAGTTATTCAGATAACAAACTTGTCACAATCATCAGTTTAAACAACAATAAACATATCACACCAAAATCCAGGGTCGACGCCCTTAGGCCACACCCTCTGATTATCCCACTGACTCTGGCTCGCTTAGGCCGAGCTCAGTGATTATGTTCTTAACCTCAGCTACCAGTGGCCGAGCCGCGCCCTGTGTGCAAATATTGATTCCGGCACTCTTAGGCCATTTATCACATGTCCCCATGGCATAATACCATCTCATGACATCACATACAAATATAGGGAACTCTTAGTCCCAACATAACCACATAACCAGGTGCAGTTTCTTACCTTTGATTTCGAGCGCTCTGGTTAAAAGAAACGATCCTCGAGCACGATCCCGTCTGAGCCTTAGCGTACACCTAGTCATAAATGTAACATAGAATCCTCATCAACATTCAGTTCTATAACCTAACCTCGAGACCAATCCCGAGCCCTCGGGAAGCCCCAATTCCACCAAACGGGGTGGTGGAATCGACCCCCGAGCCTCCAAGCCAAGAACCCTAAGAAAATACCCAAAATCTACTTCTAGAGGCAGAGTAGCGCTACAGCGCCACAAAGTGTGCGCTACAGTACCAGAGACAAAAATACCCCCTGAACTAAGCATAGTGCTATAGCGCTCTAATGCTAGCGCTATAGCGCTACAGACAGTACCAACATCACTCTGAGTTCTTCCTTCGAATTTCCCCGAGCCAAAACTCCCTAAAACCCCTCCAAACCTCAACCACACTTCAAGTTAAGCCTACCATCCACTACATATCATCCCACATGGCCCAACAACATCAAACTTGGCCACATGCATCACTGAACACAGAAAAACTAGAATTGAGTTTGAAACTCAAGAACTCAACAAAAAAACCAAAAACAGCCCAGAAACTCAAATGACCAAGTCTAGAATTGTTACCTTTAATGGAGAATTTGACCCTAGGTTGTTCTCGATGCCCTTCCAGCCTTTAGCTCCTTAGTTCCCAAAGCTCAAATCCTTGAATTCCCATCCAAAGTTCAAAATCATAATCTACTTCATCCAAGTCAGAAAATTCAGAACAAACTTTGTAAATTTTACCTTAATTGGACACTAACTACAGCTAAACTTCTAGCCACTTCAAGAATCAAAGTCTCAAGACTTTGCCTAGACCTTCCCTGAGGTTTCCAGCCCCAAAACCCATAAGAAATGGTGAGGAGAAGTAGCAATTTGAGAGAGAGAGAGAGAGAGAGAGAGAGAGAGAAAGGTAGGTTTAATGCTCTATTTTTCCTTATTTCTTTCTTTCCTTCAACTTCTCAGACTTTCTACAGCTTCCACCAAGTATAAAAAGCAGTATAACCCTTATCCTTTTTTTTAACTATCAAATGACCATTTTGCCCTCCCATTAAAACCTAAGCTTTTAAACATTTTAAGGGCATTTTGGTCATTTGTTCCCAATTGCCGCTAATTCCTCAAGTGTCCCTAATAATTACCGCTTAAATCCCATCACCTAACTAATCACCAATTATGTTTCCCAATGTCAAAAAGCCTCCAATATATTTCCCAAATTCCAAGAAATACCCCTAGGCTCCCCCGAGCCGGGTATAAATCCCCACCGTGACTATTTTGCTAACTGCTCACTAGGATCGCCTCGAGTCACCGGCTGCAAATATATCCACATAATAATGTGGTCTCAACAATTTATCACAAATAATTACATTTATGCCATCAATAGGCCAAAATTACAAATATGCCCCTATAAGCTAAGCAGGGCCTACATGCATACTAATACTCATAATCATGCATCTCATATATCTGTATAATCATATAAGCATGCTCATCACATAATCATGCATTTAACCATTTAAATCACACATAAACCAATTATGCCCTCCCGACACACTAATCAAGGCCCTTAAGCCTCATTAGTAATCTTGGGTCGTTACAAAGTGTCACCCTTACAATACATATCTATATCCCTCAGTACTAATTCTAGGATACCCTAGAGTCATAATAGCCTTTCTGGCTTTTGATTATCATCTCTCACTTACTAAAAGATTAGGCAGTGTGTAACGTCCTCCTATTCCAGGACCGTTACACTGTGTACTTTAAATGGTGTCAAACTTGCTAATCAAGTCATTTAGTTATAAACGTGTAACTAAGGTTAACGTCAAGGATTAGGGTTAAAAAAATTAGTACCAATCTGAGGGGTTGTTCATGTTTTGTCTCTGATTGAGAGTATATTAGTATATCGTCGATAAAGACGATCACAAACTGATCCAGGTAATCTTTGAACACCCTATTCATTAGATCCATAAATGTTGCTGGGGCATTAGTCAGTCCAAATGACATCACCAAAATCTCATAATGCCCGTACCTAGTGCAAAAAGATGCCTTTGGTATATCCTCCTCCTTGATCCTCAGCTGGTGATAACCAGATCGAAGATCTATCTTGGAGAATACCATCCTACCCTGCAACTGATCAAACAGATCATCAATCCTTGACAAAGGATACCTGTTCTTGATGGTCAACTTGTTTAGTTCTCTATAATCGATACACATCCTCAGAGAACCATCTTTCTTCTTCATGAAGAGAACTGGTGCACCCCATGGCGAGAAACTGGGCTTGATAAAACCCAAGTCTAGTAATTCCTGTAGTTGAACCTTTAGTTCGTTCAGCTCAGTTAGAGCCATCCTATAAAGTGCCCTCAACACTGGCTCTGTCCCTGGTGCCAATTCAATCACAAACTCTATCTCTCTGTGTGGAGGTAACCCTGGCAGATCTTCTGGAAAAACATCCAGAAACTCACATACTAATCTGGTTTGTTTTGGTCCCACTGTCACGACCTGGGTGGTATCCACCACACTAGCTAAGAACCCTATGCACCCTCCCTATAATAGTCTCAAGCTCTAAGTACATATATCATAGGTATCGGGGTCCATGCACGGTGCCAACGAATACAAAGGGGTCCTCATCCTCAGGCTCAAAGGTTACCATCTTTTTCTTGCAATTTATCGCTTCCCTATACCTCTCTAGCCATTCCATACCTAGAATTATGTCAAAGTCAATCATAACCAACTCTACCAAGTCAACTGACAACTCCCTGCCATCCATTGTAATTGGTAGTGACCTAACCCATCTCCTAGAAATCGCTAACTCCCCAGTAGGAAGAATAGTACCAAACCCTATAGGATAAAAGTCACATGATCTACACAATCCATCTATAACTCTACTAGCAACAAAAGAGTGCGTAGCACCCAAATTAATCAAAACAGTATAAAGGGTTCCAGTGCTAGAAAGGTGACCTATAACCACCGAGGGACTAGCCTCGGCCTCTGCCTGGGTCAAGGTGAACACCCGAGCTGGTGTCAAGTTGTCCACCTTCTTGGGCTCTTCCCTTTTGGCTCTTGGGTAGTCCTTCTTCAAGTGCCCAATACTCCACCATACAAAGTAGGCCTTCACCCGACATTCCCCAATATGGCATCTCCTACACTGGGTACACTCTGGGAATGCTTTCTAAGTCTCACCACCACCTTGGCAGCCTATCTGTATGCCCCGTGGCCTCTTGTCTGGCCCTAGAGCTGAAACTGTATCAGGAGTCTTTCTCTTTTGGTCATTAGGGCCTCTGTTCCTACCAAAACCTATGAATGGAGGTCCCAACCTCCTAGGAACCCTTCTGGTTGCATTCTCACGCCAGATCTTGTTCTCTGCACTCTCAGCTGTAAGTGTCTTCTCCACAGCCTGTGCAGATGTAGTCAATCATGACATAGTAGTAATACGTACATCTCTGGCTATCATAGGCTATAGCCCCTGGAGAAATCTCTCTCTTCTGGTCCCATTAGTGGGCACCAGATCCCCGTCAAACTTTGTCAATTTGTCAAACTTCAGGGCATAATCAGTCACTGTCACGTTACCCTGAAGTAACTTGCTGAACTCCTCAGCCTTTGCAGCTTTAACTGCATCATTGTAGTATTTCTCGTTGAACAGGGTTCTATACTCTTCCCATTCCATAATTTTTACTATTCTAGTCTGGGATACCACCTCCCACCATATTCAAGCATCCTCTCAAAAGATATAAGTGGCGCAGACCACTCTCTCATAACCACCTATCCTTACAAAATCCAGGATGGTGGTTATCATGGGCATCCATTACTCAGCCTTCAATGGGTCTGAGCTGCCCTAAAAAACTGGAGGGTGCTGATTTCTGAACCTCTCAGACATGGGTTCCCATCTACCCCCCTGCGTGGGGCTGTATTACCTTTGGTACCTCTTGTTGTGACACTACCAGTACTGCGGGCTGTGGGTTCCCTGCTGCTGGAACCTATTGTTGCCTCAAGAGGCGAATCACATATTCATGCCTCTCCAATCTGGCCTGTATATCAGCAAGCACATGTTGCCAGTTTTCTGGAGCTGGCGGTGGGGCCTGGCCCTGGTCATTCTCTTCCCTGGCCTGTATCTCTTGGCCAGCAAACCTCTCTTACCTTCGAGGAAGCATACTAATATCTAGCCCACTATGCAGTGATCAAATCGATCGTTAGGTAAGTAATAAATATACCTCTTGCTGCCTGATAGTCCAAGATCAAACAGACAAATAATCAGATGCAATGCTAATAAGCACGCCAACACATAATATACTCAATCATGGTGCTAATAAGCACTTCCTGATGTTCATCAACAATTAACAATGTTAATAAGCATTTCTGGCATTCATAAGCAATTAACGATGCAAAAAGGCATGTTCAAACATTTATACATATATAACAATGCTAATAGGCATGTTCTTTAATCCCTGCCAGTGTTAAAAAAGTGCTATTAAGCATTTCCTGGCCTACATGCAAATAACAACGCTAATGAGCGCGTCCTGACCTACATGTCCATACAATAACGATAATAAGCAGTTCCTTTGCATTGGCAAGCAACAAGAATGCTAATAATCATGTTCCTTATCATTCGTACAATAGTCAAGGGCCAGGCCCTATCATATTATCTCATGCTCCTCAATCAGGCATGTAGATAAGGCATTTATATCCTATTTAAGCAGTTAAACACATAATCACATAAATAGTTACCGAACCCTTAGTCAAGCTTGTCTTTAGTGACGAGTGTAAATGCCCATCCAGTCTTCAGGAACCCTTAAACCTTGGTAGCTCTGATACCAAGTTGTAACGTCCTCCTAATCTAGGACCATGACACTGTGTGCTTTAAATAGTGTCAGACTTGCTAATCAAGTCAGTTTGTTATAAATGTGTAACTAAGGTTAACGTCATGGGTTAAAGTTAAAAATTTTGGTCAAGGAACTATTGACATTTCATTTAAAAGTTTCATACATACATGGGATCCCAAAATATTTATAATCAAACATTTAAAAGGGTGTATATACATCAAAAGTTACAATCGGCCGACCTAAGGGGCAAAATCTGAGACACAACCTTAGTTCCTCTTCAGATAACCTTGGCCGTCGTGGATGAGCAGCCGCATATGACACGCTACCACCGAAGCTCTCCAACTCATGGCTGGGCAAGCGTTCCTTTCCCCTTACATGTACCACGTAGCACTTGTGAGACAAAGCTCAGCAAGAAAAATTAAACATGTGCATGAACGATAAATACAGGTTCTAAATACATATCTAGCATGCCCAACAATAATAACCTACTCATGCATTTATATAATTACAAATAAATTATCATTGGATCATTCTGGGGCCTGCTGCCTTGAATAGTTGACCAAAGAGTCAACCCCGGGCCCTAGGCCCTAGCTACGTGACCATAGTGTCACTTGGGACCCTTGCCCTTAGCTCTGATTAACTAGCCATAGAGCTAATCTAGCGTACCAAGCACTTTAGTTTCTTTTTTCAATGACCATAGGGTCGGCCAACGTAATAGTACGTTCCTGTTTGGCCTAAGCCTTTCGACTAGCGCGCAACGTGCTATTGCCGCCTTTGACTAATAAGTCAAGCCTTGAGCCAGGCATTCAAACACAGATACAGATAAGCATACTTCAGACAATACAAGCATGCATACATATTAATCATATAATACCATTAACTAAATGCAAACATAGTAATAACCATGTTCCTTAACATGGTGAGCCCTAGCTACGCAAACCATGTGAACAATCATAAAACATTTAGTCAGAAACAGGACACCCAAGTATGTTTAATCAACAAGCACACCCATAACACAAACACGCACATTCTCAGGGGCAAAACCCTAATCACATATATCATGTATTGGGTGCAGTTTTCTTACCTCAGGTCTGAGTATAGCGTAATAATAAGAACAACCATCGAGCAAGATCCCGGTTCCGAGGCCCTAGCAATAACCTTAATTATGATTTAAGTCCTCCTAACTATAGTTAATCCAATCCCAAGTTTAGGCCTTAAATTTCCCCAAGCTTTCAGCCAAGAATTCACCTTAGTTCTCAAGCAATTCACTTAGAAAAAAATGAGAGAGGATGAGAGAGAGAGAGAGAGAGAGAGAGAGAGAGTGAGAGAGAGTCAGTTGGGAGCTGAGTGTAGTTTGTTTTTGTGTTTGGTTTTACTTTCTTAAGGCTTAAGTAATCTTAAGCTGATCCCAAGTGTCGGGGTACCAAAAACGTCCCCGAGGGCAAAATGGTCAAAATCCCCGATATCCCCTTCTAATCTCACTAACTCCAAATATATTCTCAATTACTCATTCCTGTTACCCGATAACCCAATACAGAGCTAGATACCCAAAATACCCCTTGACTTGCCCCGAGTCGGGTATTGGGTCCCGTTGTGACTCTTCTGCTAACTTGCTCCCTAGAATCGTCTCATGCCGAGTAACCCAAATAAACCCACATAATAATGTGGTCTCTCACATATATCACATATATGCACATATATACAATTATGCCAATAACATACCAAATTATGAAACTTGCCCTTATAATAAGAAACAGGCCCACATGCATATTTAATATCCCTAAACATGCATATCTAGTCATAGTATCATATAACTCACATAATCATATAATTACCACAAATATATCTCATATAAGCACATAATTCCATAAATTGCAATCCTTGCCTCCTAATCAAGGCGCTAAGCCTTATTAGGCAATTTGGGACATTACACAATGCGCGTTCCAGTATAAAAATCTAGGTCTTAATACCCATTCAAACATCCTGGATATAACAGTCATAAGGGGGAAGTATAATACTCTTCTAGAATCTCTACCTTAATGCCAGCATTCATTGGATCACTCATCCGATTCTCATATCTTTACCTATCCCTACTAAAATAGTAGGATTCTTAACCATTCCTACAAGATCTTCTCTCTACATTTCATTGTCCATAGAAGTATAATTGCCAACTATCAATCACAGATTCTATTCCAATCCCGGTTGTCACCTCACCTAACTTACCATAGTCCATGGCGAATCATACAACTGGCGCAGACTTTTCCCACTCAAAGTGTCAGCCTCCATGTTAGTTTTCACCAAGTAATAAGGATTCCAATGTGGGCTCTTTACTAGTTCCCTCTAGCGCCTTTGTCTTATGGTCAACCCCCTATGGGTGATAGAGTGCTTTAACTTTCATACTGGTATACACCCTTCTTTTTCCATAGGTGCCGTCATCACACCCTAACCATGGCTATCTGGCATTTAACTTAATGCCCCGCGTAGAACATTTGTGTTCTTATCCCTTCATCTACCGTGAAGCACAAACAACCACCTTTTTCAGTCTATACACAGGAGCACCCTTGTCTTTGACTCATCGCACTATAATTTCATGTTTTAAGCAAGGACAATGTCCATCATGGCGTCCTTCTTTATTAGTCCATCACATACATATTCTAATACCATAGCATGCTAACAAACCTTTATTCTAACTTCTAAAAGTCCAGTACGCAACTATCCATTCAGACAAACTTTAGGTTCTTATTTTACTTCAGTCAAGGTATGGCTGTCCTCGAAGATGCTTCAAGTAGTAGCTGATGTGTCCTATTTGTCTCACTATGCTTCTCACCCCTAAGGCATTCCTTTAGCAATTTCCTTACGGTTTCTACTTAATTACCTCATACATGATCCCATCACTTCCCATAACGTGATCTTGAATATCCTCTAGATAAATTGGAACTTATCCCTTCTGGAACCTTACTTGTAACCCTGCTTCCTTAGCCTTGGTACTATCAATGAAGTTGTTATTCACGTTTTGCTTCTAACTGGGAGTAGTCCAAGACATCCTTAATCAATATCAATATGACTTGTCCATACCATTCCTGTACTCTCTGCTTGTCGAACTTACTTGGGCTATTGAAGCATTGGTCAGTTTAAGAGCCTTCACTAATAACTCATCACATTCTTCTTGGTGGAAGAAGAAATTCCTAAAATTTCTCTTTCCTTGATCCTTAGCTGGTAATAACCAGATCGAGGGTCAATTCTTGAGACAATTGTCCTACCCTTGCAACTCGGCAATGAATCCTTCTTTTTTGGCAATGGTGTTGACGTGCCCAGGATGAGATGCCCCGTCTGATCAACCCTTAAGTCAAACAACTTCTTCAACCAAACCTTTAATTCTTTCTGCTCAGCTAGTGTCATTCTTCATGATGTCCCTGATACCAATTCTATCCCTTCCTTAAACCCGTAGCACAATCAATTTCCTAGACACGACACCAATGAATCCTCATGAACCCATCTGAAACCTTACCGGTCGATCCAATTTTCATCTGGTCTAACTGATAAACCCCTAATAGTACTCTCCTTAATAGTTAGGCATCTCGTAACTATAACCGGGTCCTATCCTTTTAAACTCAGAAGTCACCATCATTTCTTACAATCCATGGTTGTCCCTTATTTGACAAAGAAATCCACTCAGGATCACATCAAAATCCTCACAAAATTAGCTTAATCAATTATTGCTGCTAACTTTCTACCAGAAATACTCTAACCCATCTCCTGGAAATTACCAATTTCCCCAGGCAGACACTAAAATCTCAAGCCCCATGGCATGACAACCACATAGCATGTGCCACATATATATGTCTCTTCTAAAAGGTTCATAGCACCAAACTTAGCTGCTCAGTTTATAAAAAGGAACAAGAACTAGAAAGCCAACCAGTCGCCTCCGACGGACTAGCCTCGGGCTCTGACTGTATCAAGGTGGACACTCGAACTGGAGTCGAGCCTTCCACACTCCTTGGTTCTCCCTCCCTTAATCTCAGGAAATCCCTCATAAGGTGCCCAACCATTCCATATAGAAAGCATGCCCTCACTCGACATTCTCCCAAATGGCGTCTCTCATACCTAACGCATATTGGATAACTTCTCCAGGCCTCATTTTCTCCCTAGCGGCCATCCTGGAGAGTATAACCCTCATATCAAGACCAGGGGTAGTAGAATTGTCAGGGTTCTTACTTTTCTGATTACTGGGGCCTTTGCCCCCCCTGCAAATGGGGATATCCTTGCCTGAGCTTCCTGCCCTACGACACTCTCTCACTCCATGTCTCATCTCCTACATCCTCTATAACAAGAGCCCTTCCTATTGCCCAAGCGTAGGTAACAATCTCATGTACTCGAGCAATCCTAACACTCTGGGCCATCTAGAGTTCAATCCTTGAATGAATCATTCCTTTTGGGCCACATTAGTTGCTACCAAATCAAAAGCGGATTTGGCCAACCCATCAAATTCATTGACATACTTTGTCACTGTCTTACTATCTTGAACCAAGTTCGTAAACTCATTGGTCTTCGCAGTTCAAACTGCGTCACAATAGTCTCTTTCGTTGAACAACTATTTGAATTTCTCCCAACCCATCATGACAACATTCCAGGTCTGGGATACAACTTCCCACCACGTTTGGGCATTCTCTCGCAACGTGCATGTAGCGTCCCAAATTTGCTAATAAGGCTTAGGGCCTTGATTAGCGTGACAGGAGGGAAATAATTGATTTAATTATACTAATATGTGAATTTAATGATTATGTGATTAGAAATGCATGTTTAGGTGAATTAAATATGCATGTTGGCTCCCATCTAGTTATTAGGAGCATATTTGTAATTTTAGCCCGTTGAGGGTGTAAATGTGATATATGTGTGTATTGTGATTGATACCACGAGTGAGTGGTGATATATCTTTAATGCATGAGGGTTAGCTCAGGGTGAAGATATCAGTAAGGTAAGGGTTAAATTTAAGTTATTTTTGCTGAATTCTACTGGGAATTTGATATTGCATGTGAGCTGAATTTTGGTATGATTTTGACTAATTGGAAAGGTTATGAGGTGGTTCATGGGATGGTTAGAATGCTTAGGCTGCATGGAGAGGGAATATGGGCATAAATTTGGGTTTAGTTGGTAATTGAGGTATGAATTTGGGGTATAGGCTCGAGGAAAAATGCAGAAAGAGGTTGAGTTTCTGGGTTTCAGAGGCCTGACCTGTAGCCATGTTCTTCAGGTGCAGCGACCCATGTGTTTGAAGAGGCTAGAGAAGCCTCTGGTTTGCCCAGGCACCACGACCCTAGGGGGCATGCCGCGGCCCGCGTCCTTCAGCAGAGAGAGTTATGCTCTCTAACCTGTAGGTGCGCCACGACTCTAAAGGGCATGCAGCGACACTAAATGGAAAGAAAGGGGAAATTGATGTTTTTAGCTAGGAAACTCGAATGTTAAGGCTCGGGAAGGATTCTACTACCTAGTTTAGTGGAATCCAAGGTCCTGGAGGCTAGATTAATATTCCAAAGTTATTTATTGGTTTAAGGCTTGATGGATGGTTATTATGAATGCGTTATGACTAGGTATTCAACGAGGCTCAGATTAGGGGACTGTGCTTGGGATCGCATTGGCTTATCAGCTCGAGACATAGGGAAGAAAACGGTTGTACTCGTAGAGCAGGGCATGACCTTATTGTTTGTGTCTCAGGGTGTGGCCCTATTGTTTATGCTTAATATATTTTTGGATATATGTGATTATTATGCTGTGATATGCATGTTTGTGATTGGAAGACGAAGGCTGGGAACGACGAAGGCCGAGATTGGCGTTGAGCACGTTAATTGCAAGCCATTACGGTGAGACTCTCTTGGGGTGCTGTATCCACCTGCTCGGTGAAGATCACAAACTCATGGCCTGGTAAAGCATCTAGGACGGTATTGGCCGCTATGTGTTTAGCCCGTTGGTTGTGTTGTTGTATACTATGGATTGTTATGTATATGTTATATGTTTTATGTTGAGTTTTCTATGGTGTAGGTAAGGGCAAAGGGAAGGTCGACCAACCATGAGTACAGAGAGCATGGAGCAACATGTACATGTTCGGCTTGCCTGGTTGCCACCGCTAGGGTTATTTTTGGAAAAGTACTGTAGTGAACCGTTTTGTCACTTAGGTCGACCTTAATTGTATTTTTGAGTTGTAATGTATTTTCTAAACAATATTTTGGGATCCCAACTGCATAACTTTTTTGTGATTTCAATGAAGGTTCAATTTTTCATAATTAATGTCAACAAACGAGTTTTATTTCATTTTAGTCACACTCTTGAACTAAAACCTCAATTAGCGAGCTAATGGGACATTTTTAAGCCACATAGTAACAACTCTATGGAAGTAGGGCGTTATAGTGCATGTGGCAGAAGCCACTCTATCATAGCCTATCACTCCCATATAGTCAAGGATGGAGCTAATCATGCCCATCCACTATTCAACTTTGAACAGATCTAAGCCTCCCTAAAAAACTGGAGGATAACACTTCTGGAATCTTTAATACAATAATTCCCATCTATTTCCACCATCAAGTGGAACCGTAATTGGTGCCATTGCCGTCACAACATACGGGGCAGCGTTCCCTAACAGAACCCTCTGTCTCAACCACCTAATCTCTTCCTCCTGATTTTACAGTCTCGCTTGCATGCTAGCAAACATATGTTGCCAATTCCAGGGGTAGATGAAGGGTTCTGTCCCCCAACTATCATCTGCAATCCCCATACTAACAATGCATGTCCAGTTGACTGGCTTGAATATGAAATTTATGAATCTGTTCATAGTCAACGACTTAACCTATCAGTCTTGATATTCCTATCCAGAACTATTCCACGAGCAGGCCAAACAACACGATAGCCACACACACAATATGCATATCAAAACACAAATACATACTGTTCATGCATCATTTATCAAGTCTCATTCACAAAAAATACATATATATACCTCATGCTCTCTATTCTAGCATGCAAATAAGGCACATAGGTTCAATTTAAACAATTAAACACATAGTCACGTTATTAGATACCAAACCGTGAGTCGAGCTTATCTTTAGTGGCGAGTGTACACGCCCAGCCAGTCTTCAGGAATCCTTAAACCTAGACCACTCTGATACCAAGTTGTAATGCCCTGGTTAGCCAAGACCATTACACCGTGTGTTTAAAATAGTGCTTAAATCGCTAAATGAGTCATTTGGACTTAAATGTGTAATTAAAGACTAAGTCAAGGTTAGGTATTAAAAAGTTTGGTCAACAAAGTTTTTATTTTTCATTGAAGATATTAAGTTTATACACAGGATCCCAAAAATTTAGTTATAGATTGAGAAAAGAAAAATGGAATACAAATTAGTCATCCTAAGCGGAAAAACAGGGTTCCTTCCAGGCTACCCTAGTCATGGTAGTCAAGTAGGCCTCATATGTACACCCCGCCCCTAAAGCTCTCCAACTCATGGTTGGTCTAGCTTTCCCTTTCCCATACCTGCACCATATAGCACCCGTGAGTCGAGGCTTAGCAAGAAAACTTAATTCAACAAGCACAAATAAGCAATAGTATATGCACAGTAAAACTTATACCAATAAGTTCAATCAACAGCAGGATGTAAGCAATAAGCTTAAGAATAATATTCAGTTCAACAAACACATAAACCAATCACATTCTTCAATACAATTAGTTAAGTGCAAACAACACTTCTGTTTACTGTATAATGCTCAGGCCCGGTGCCCTTAGGCCGACCTTTAAACATATATAATCATAAATACATATTGCACAATAAGCACTCGAAGGAAACATATACAAGCATGCCTATCCAGATATTATCATATACAACTATATTCATAATCATAATATGTTCATTAACAGGGGTCTAAGCCCCATCCACAACCGGGTGTAGTTTTCTTACCTTAAGTCTCGAGCAACTAGCTTATAGTAGTCCCGAGCACAATCCCTATCCCTGAGCCTTAGCGGTATAACCTAGCCACAAGAAATAATGGTAATAATCAATCATTAGACTGTTAAACAATTTCAAGGTGTAATTCTAACCTCAGGGACCTTGAATTATACTAAACTGGGTGGTAGTTACCTTCCTCAGCCTTTAGGTTTGAGTTCTCGAGCTTAAAACCCTTAATTGGCCAATGTCCTTTATTTGAGCCGTGGTGCCCTTAGCAAGCACCATGGCCCTCTCTTCCCTGGACACGCACCGCGATGCCAACTACCTAGCACTGCGGCGCTAAGGCAGTTCAGCGAACCCCCTAGGCCTCTGAGTTCATGCGGGCCGCGACGCTCCAAGAGCAGCACCGCGGCGTGACTCTACGAACTCAGAAATTCCAAAAATTTTCTTGCATTTTCCCTGAGCCAAAATCACAAGAATTCATTTTAAACATACACTATAGCATGTATTGAACCTCTAAGGCTCATTCCTATACCTAAGACAACACAACCACACCAATAACTAAGCCAAAACTCCATCACAACCCAAAATTCAAACCTTGAGTTTGAACAACTCAATATCCCAAAACCATGCTTAAAATTAAATAAGAATAGAGGAATTTACTTACCCCACATTGCAAATTGTGACCCTAGGCTAGCCCTTGATACAAACCCTAGCTCTATACCCCTTCCAAGCTCACCAAATCCAAGCTTTTGCTTCCAACTTCAAAGGTCTTCAAGGCACACTAAAGGAGGAAAAAGGGAATGTGAGAGAGAAATGGTTGTCTTATTTCCCTATGATTTTCCTTCTGTAGAACTCTAGTGACTAAGTTATCCCAAGGGTAACCATATCCCCTTGACCCTAAAAGACTTAACTGCCCTAGAAAAAATCCTTGGTCCTTAATGCCCCCGAGGGCATACCCGCCTTTTACCACCTTTCCCGCTAATCCTCAAATAATACTATAAATTCCCAAGTAATCTCGACATACCCAAGTACTCACCAAATAACTATTACCTGATAAATCTCGAGTACTCACTATGTTTCCCCAAAATACCCCTAGGCTCACCCTAACCCTGGTATTTAACCCCGTTGTGACTATTCCGGTAATCCGCTCACTAGGATTGCCTCGGACCAAATACTGAAAATATATCCACATAATAATGTGGTCCCAATCATTTAACACATATAATCACATTTATGCCCTCAATGGGCAAAAATTACAAATATGCCCTTATTAACAAGAACGAGCACACATTCATATTTAATAAACATAAACATGCATTTATATCCATATTATCATATAGATCATGTATGCCACATAGTTGCAAATTTATTAGATTAATTCCACATATATAAATGCACTTATGCCCTCTTGGCACAGTAATCAAGGCACTCAGTCTTAATAACAAATTCGGGACGTTATAGACACATTATTCTTTTTCATAGGAATTCGATTCAATATATGACATGCATCACGCAAAGTTTCACCCCACAAATTACATCACAATTTAGCATTTAAAAACATAGAGTTAATCATCTTAAGATATGTCCTATGCCTTTTTTTAGCTATTCCATTTTGTCATGGAGTGTATAGTGCAGTGCATTCATGTATAATAACCTTGTTTTTCACAAAACACATTAAAATCATTTGAAAATTATTCATCACCTCTAAGAATCTTGATTTTCCTTTCTAATTGATTTTCTACTTCAGCTTTATAGATTTAAATGCATTAAATGCCTCATCCTTACTCTTAAGTAAATACACAAAAGTATACCTAGAGAAATCACCTATAAAAAGTTATGAAGTATCTATTTCCTCATCTAGTTAATATGTCATTTAATTCACGTAAATCACTATGTATTAAATCTAGCAATTTTGAACATCTATCAATAGTTGAAAAAGGTTTCTTAACAATTTTATATTTAACACATGATTCATATTTATCATGCTCATTCACATCACAATTAATTAATCCACATTTAATAACTCTTTTAATTGTGTTATAGCCCATATGAGCAAGTCTGTTATGCCACAAAGTAATAGAACTATAATTAATCACATGACAAGAATTAGATGTTGTTTAACACAAAATTAGACATGGTGATGTGGCGTTTGAAGAGGAAATGTGGCAGTAAACGACATCAAACCCCTGAGAGCTGGTGGAGATAAGTTAGATGCTTGAGTAAGCTTCATTAGCATGAAGGCAGCAGTCTGCCTTGTAGAAGATTAAAAGCCCACAAAGTTTGCTGCTCGAACGGAAGGAACCTGGTACCATTTTATGAAGCTGCTTGAAGGGAATGAACCTGGTACAACCTTATGATATGCTGCTTGAAGGGAGGCCTGCTGAAAGAGCAAGTCATTCAAACAGAATGGTTCAAATTTTATGAGATATAACGAAATATAACAAGACGTTTATGTAATTATTATTTGAATGTATTTTTATAGTATTATTTGAATATGTAATAAGTTGTAACAATCCCACACTACACGTGTAGGGCCTAGATCATTTTGTAGGGCCCATAGCCCACTAAAAGACTATAAATAGGGATCTCTCACAATCATTATCTTCACAAGCTAAATGCGCACTTTACATACAAAACCTTACTGAATTGTATTCTATCTTAGGCTTAGGAAACTCATTGGAACCTTGTTCTTCTTGATCTTGAGTTTGTGATTTTCTTGATTAATATAAGTGCAAGTGGACATAGGTTATTACCAACTCTTGGGGTTGAACCACTATAAATTCCCTGTGTCATTTTACTTGATTTTAGCTCTTTAAAATTATTTATTGTCGTTCATATTGACTTAGTGTCATTGACCAAAACATTGGTCAACATTTTGGTGCTCTCGTAAGGAGCTAAAATCCAAGATCATAGTCTACGAGATCCGTCTGAATCAATGACTATCACTACTAGAAGCCAAAGTCATGAACCACAAGGGGGAACCCTACCACTGTACAATATGATTGCCCTTCGAGCAGTCAAATTCCCCCTGCACCCTGGTCAGTAGGTTCTTCCACTTGGAGACCTACCTCCACAAGGAACATTTGGGCTTGATGAGCCCCACGTGGATTTGGGGGAATACCTCAACCCTGATATTGAGCAGCTAAAGGAAATTGTAGGACATATGCAGGAGCAGTTTGTTCCTATGCATGAAAATTAGGCAGCAGCCTAAGAAGATGTATCTGAAGCTTTGGACAAGCAGAGACAAGACTTTTAGTCTTGGATGGATCAATGGATATGAGACCTTGAAGCTCGTCAAGAAGAAGCTAATCGCCACAATGTCGAAGCAGTCTTGCAACAAACTCAAGATGCAAGAACATGACTAATGAATACTCAACCATAGAATTTTGGCTGAGAAAATGCTGAGGTTCAAAGGCTGACTGGTTGACTAGTCGAGCCCCAGAGCCTGCTTAACTATCCAGGTCCCGAGACCAAGTGGTTCCCCTTGAGAAAACTCGAAGTCATCACTCAAACATGGGGGTTCAACCAGGAGTACAATGCAACTCCATCAAGATGAACAAGTGTTACCCAATCATGACCAAGGTCAAGGCTGTGGTAGACAAGTGTCTGGAGTTGGAAGGCATGCTAATGGGCAAACACGGCATGTAGCCTCAAGAAGGAGGGGGGGGGGACCTCCTAATCACAAAATCCAGAGCCTGGTCAGCAGTTCCAACAACCAAGGAACGAACGACCAGCAAGTCAAAATCGAGGCCAACAACCTCGACGTTATCATTTAGCCGGGTTCAATCATGGTTGTCTTCAAAGGAGAAATAAGCGGAGGAATGACCAAGAAGCAAGTAGCAGCTATCAAACATCCCACCGGGATGGCTATGATGAAGATGGGCATCCAAGAGGAAAATTTGTTACGCCAAGGTCACCTGGGCCTCAAAAAATCCTTGCTAGGGAAAATGTGCAGCTTGAACGAACGTTTGTCCCACCAAGGCAAGAAGAGCCAGCAAATTGTCCAGCAAGACCACCTCTTGGTACTTATCGAGTGGACAACCAAAATGCTGGGGTGCAGTCTAGAGGAGGCAGTGTCTTTAACAAACTTGGAAAAATGGGACGTGACTTGTGAGATGTCTTTGACCAGCTTCGGGAAGGAAATGGATCTAATATTGTGGGACCCATGACACCAATAATCACTTCAGAACCAAGAGGAGAAGCTGCAACACTCCAAGTCACTGCCCTAGCAGTTGTGCCACTAGTTGCTCCAGTTATTCAAGCACAACTAGATGCCCTTACTCATATGGTTCGGGAATTGACATTTCTGAAACCAATTGACATCAATTTATAGAGAAGGAAATGCTCTCATATCTCTTATCAAATCAATGCACTTACCATTCCTCTCAAGTTCAAGATGCCAACTTAGAAGATGTACACTGGCAAGGAAGATCCAATGTCACACGTGAACAACTTTGAAATACAAACAAATCTTCAAGGAGTAAAAGATGATGTCTGTTGCATGATCTTTCTTGCTACCCTTACCGGCTCTGCACAACAATGTATCTTTAAACTAGTGCCTGGAACCATTAATTCCCGGGTCGCATTTGTGAGACTCTTCAACTGTAGAGTCCAAGAACTTTACTTAGCTAGTTAGAAAGTAGTAATAGTAATAGCTAGTAGTAGTTGTAGTATGTTTATTACTGTGGATTTTGGTTCAAGCCGGGATTTGGTTGGACACTCGTAGCAACACTTGTAGATTTTATAAGTCTAACCTATAGTTTAAGAATATTAATTATAACCTAAGGTTTGATTAATATGACTGATTATGAAGATGATATTTATTATACTATAAGGTTTAGGTAGACCCAATAAGATAATGACATTTTTCATGTGCATGTTTAATGAGAAATTAAGTATTTTTGAGGAATAATTTATTAAGAGTAATATTTGAAAACCCCAGAGTCTACTAGTAGCTTTGAAATCGTTATTAGACTCAGTCAAAACTATTTACTCAATTCAAATTAGGCTTAAAAAGTGCAATTACATGTATAATATTTAAGCGTATGCCGATATATCGCAGCTCTAGGCGGCGATATATCGCCACACGGGGATACGAAAAACACGTAACTTTGCACGACCATTTCGACGAGCCTCAAGAATATCAGCCCAGGCGATATATCGCCTAGCATGGGCGATATATCGGCTCTAGGGCACGAATTTTGAATAATTTTGAAACCGAGCTCCTTTTTAATCCTTAACCTCTTGATAAGTCCATAATCTTTTTGACCGAGTCTTAAGCCTTTGCTGAACGAATATTCAAATGATTTTCAATTAAAATTCATTATTTTTATTCAAGCTAAATGAAGATCTTTTCATTTTTGAACTCTATAAATAGGACCTAGTACCCAGCCATTTCTTCATTCATCAAGCTAAGTTCAGAGCCTACAAGCTGCTAGGTTTACTTTAGAGTGTTAAACACTTGGGTTGGGGTTATAAGCTTTATCATTCTAAGCTTATTAAACACTTGGGAAGTAAGGTTCATAGTGTGTATTTCGATTTCGAGGTGTAGTTCGGTTATAGTGAATTCAAGGTATTCCTATTTCTAGTTCCTTTCTGTATTGTTGCATTAGTTTTTATAGTTTTTCTCTACTTAATTCCTAACTCGCTATTTTCATTCGTGGTTAGGCATCTAAGTTCTTTGAACTTGAGGTTTCTTGTCAGTAAGTATATTCTCGGTGGTTTTTAGTTCATTCCTTTTCATCTCTTTCTTTTAGAATACTCATCTTTCTATTAATGGTTTTTAGGAGTGTTCCAAAATCTCGACCTTGTTCTCACGTCCCGGTATTTGGTAAGGAAAAGAGGATAGTTCCTATGTGATATGTGTTATGTTATATAATATGTTATGATTATGCTATAGTATGATTTTATGTGTTATGATATATGTATGTTTTGGGGCTTATAGTTGCTATATAGCAAACCCCAACACTTTTATGTTTTTGGGGCTTATAGTTGCTTAACTAGCAAACCTCATTGTATTTTGAGGCTTATAGTTGCTTAGTTAGCAAACCCCAATAGTCACCATGTACATGGGTTAGAATTATGATATATGTGTTATAGTATATGATATATGTTCATAGTTTATGTGTATGATTATGTTTCATGTTTGTAGTAGATTTTCCTTGCTGGGCATTAGGCTCATTCCTTTGTTTTATATGTGCAGGAAAATAGTTATGGCGGCGGGAAAATTCTTGGCGGCTTGGGAATGTGTATTGAGGGAGAATGGAATTGGTGGACTGCGTGAACAATTTGAGGATGAAGTTGTTTATGTCTTTTATATTATGATTTCTATGTATTTCCGCACTTGATTTTGTAACCAATTTATTTAAGATTTAAGTTATGTTATGTTTTATTTTCAAAACAATGGGATCCTATATCCTACTCTAAATTTTATGTATTTTAACCTTTGTTTTACAGTTTTAATGAAGTTATGATTATTTCATATGTATGTTTTCTTAAAGATTAGTGTGTATGTATAGTAGTTATTAATGGTCCAAAGTCTAGAATAGTTGGGTCATTACATCAACTCACAGTTCTTTGCTGCTCAGACTCTACCACTGAGCTCATTGTTTTTATTGACATTAAGCAAGGACCGAATGAGCCCCTCAAGGATCATGTGCAGTGTTTTATGCAAGTAGCTACTCAATCCAAGATAGTCAGCGATGATGGAAAGCTGATGGCAATCATGGTTGGGATCCAAGTCAAAGGTTCGCTTTGGACCGACCTTAGAAGAAAAACTATTTATTCGACTAGAGAGTTCCTTGATCGAGTAGATGAGTTTATAAAACTGGAAGAAGCTATATGGAAAACTGACCAAGCCAGCCTAGCTTGAACCAGCATTGCACCAGCAAGGAACTCTGATGCAAATAACCAGAACCAGACAACCAATGGTAATGGTAAAAAAATAACTAGAATGGTGGTAAACGTAACAACTCGAGCAGTAACAATAATAATGACAATAAGCAAACAAATACCAATGATAAGCCATGAGAATATGTGCCTCGTTTCACCTCATTCTCAACGCTCTTAGGGTCATAAGCAGAAGTCTTTCAAGCTACCAAAGATTTGGTGCCCTATAGGAAGCCATATCCTATTAAGAAAGATGTAAGTAAGAGAGACACCAACAAATTCTATCGTTTTGATAATGACTATGGACATGACACTAATGAGTGTAATCAGCTTAAGGACGAAATTGAGTTTCTCATCCGTCAAAATCATCAGGCAATGAGAAGACACGTTCGATGATCTGCTGAGCATAATTTGGCTGCTGTAGGAACTCTTGATGCACCAGCCTAATCAAAGTTTGTCCGATATACATAAACAATTCAAGTGTAGAATTGCACCATTATTATGAATCAATGTAAGGCTGGTCGTAAGGCACGATTTGCCCATTTTTTATGATTAGCTATTTTTATTGTATTTACTGGTTGTAAGGCACGAATTGCCCATTCTTTAAACAACTAGTCATCTTCTATTTTTCTAAACACCATGTTTACCTGTCTTAAGGCACGTTTTGCCTATTTTGTAAATGACTTGTAATTTGTCTATTTTATGAATGTTTTGGTTGCAAGGCACGTTTTGCCGATTGAGTAACCACTAGTCATTTTTGTTTTCATAAATTTACTGGTCATAAGGCACGATTTTGCCCATCATCACGCGACCAACTATTTCTCTCATGTTTGTGTTTACTGATTGTAAGGCACGATTTGCCCATTTTTAAAGAATCAATTATTTTCTCTATGATCTAGACTTTGTAAAGTTTGTTGTCAAGCATGACTTGCCCACTTTTAACAACCAATCTTTTTTATTTTATAAGACTAAGATTACTAATTGTAAGGTACTTTTTGCCCACTTTGTAAACGATTATTTATCTATATTTTTTATTTTGTGTTTTTTGGTCGTAATGACCAAATATTTATCATATTTACTAAAGTGGTCGAAAGACACGATTTCTCATTTGACAAAGTGGCCAAGGTTAATCCCGTCGATCACTTGGGGGGCACTTAGGGTATACACCACCATAACGTAAGCAAAAGAGTAAAAAATCATGCCTGAGTAGTACTTAGAATTTTTTTTCAAAAATCTATAAAGTGCTAATGCTTCGTTTGTTTGTTCAAACATTAAAGAGGAAAAAATGACAAGTATGACATGAAAATTTTGTACCTAGGAAAACTCATATAGCAATAAACTGTTATATCTAGATTAACGAGCAACATATTGAATGTAATGCAAGAAAAATATTACAATAATACTTAAGATTGAAAGCTGCTCGATCAGCCATTGTCTTTGTACCACAGACCTTATGGCTCGGGTGTCCAGCATATAAAAGAAACAAAAATGAATGAAATGATAAGGGAACTCTCGCCTCACTGGTCAGCCACATCATCCTCGACCTGCTTTACACCTTGGTCATCGTCAGGGTTGAGGGAGATCTCTAGACCATGACTCTCCGGGGAGGCTGCAATAGACTCATTCTCCTCATGATCAATGCACTTGGAAATTTCCTTATCTGGTAAATAGTCAAAGTTTTCCTCCTTATTGTACTTCCAAAACATAAAAAAACAATTGAAGGTGGCGCTCTTAAACCTGGTAAAGTTTAAGGAGAGCTTTTCCTTTTATTGGACTAGTTCCTCCTTGAGCCTATTCTACTTCACCTCGAGCTACTGGACACGATCATCGAGGCTCTTTTGTTTCTGCTTATGCTCCTCGATGAGACGTGTCTGCTTTGTCTCCTTCTCCTGGAATGCTTGAATCACCTGACTCTTTGCCTTGATCTTGAGAATCTTTCCCCTGAGATCCTCATCGAGCTCCTTGGCCTTCGGATGATTGAGGTTATTGGAATTTTAATTTGTTTTATAGTTGCCTTTGATCTTGTGAGTGTATCAACAAGATTTTGTGCTCGAGGACAGGTATGAGCTAGTGTCATCATACCCTGCAAAAATGATGAGGTTAGAATCGAGTAGAAGACTTGTATAAAAATGTATAAATTTTTGAAGAATAAAAGAGGTGCTTACCGACAAGTTTTTCGACATGTCCCGACCAAGGGCCTCGTCAATAGATACCCTCTCGAGGTTGGAAAAGGCCTCAACACTTAGGCGATGCTGGGAGAGCTTCTGGGTGTGGGTGCAGATAGCCTTGGTCGAGGACTTAGGGATTTCCACTATTTTTGGAGGCATGTTGTGGTCAACTGTCGAGGCTGTAGGAGAAGCGTTCGCTGGAGGAGGCTGGTTGGTGGAGTTTGACTAGCTGGTGAACCCTGATTAGATGGAGGAGTTTGCTTGGGAGGAGTCTGACCTGGGGAAGGAGGGTTTCCCCTAGCCTATTTGGTTGCAGGTTCTTTGCTCGAGCTAGCACCAGGAGCATCTTTCCTTTTAGCTGCCTTCCTAGTTGAAGCAGGTGTTGAGGCTAGTTGAAGCAGGTATTGAGGCGTAAAGCTAAAAACTATCCATGTCCAACATTGCTGCAATTAGAAGCAAACATGTTAGAATTCTTTAAAGGATATAAAGAGGAACAAGCAGTACACTTATTACAAAAAAAGTACTCGTATCTATACTACCGCTCGGATAGTATGAGTAAAACAATTTATGTGTACATTTAACTACAAAAGAATTAAGGCATTTATTATTACATGGTTGGTCCTCATCATCGTCAGAGGAAGAGAAGGACATATTGACGAGATCTTAATCCTCATCCAACACCTGTTTTCTCTTCCCTTTATTTGTGGAAGGTGAGGAGCATCTTCCTTACTCCCTTATGATAATCCCAATGGCCCTCATCCTCGTAGGAGTAGGGGTCACTTGGGCCTACTTGGATTGCCCCATCTCCTCGCCAACTGCCTGCTCCACAACTGTTTCACCAGTTGCACTTTCGATAGTGCTGTCGTTGTTGGTCTGTGGGTTTTGAGCAAGCCAACCAATCTAAGGTTGGCGCTGGTTATGAGTAACCTACAATTCTTCTCATTAGAAGAAATGATGTCCAAGGTGGCTGCTCGAGTTAGCATGCTCAAAGTAGGAGGAGGCCTTTCCCATTGGCCTAGAAACAACAAAACAAAATAAGCTAAGTACTAGTTAAAAATTGAAATGAAAAAAAGAAACATGAGGAACGACTCATTACCTCCTTGCTGGAGGAGAGATTGCCTGCGACTAGGTCATATTGGAGATTAGGCTTAATCAACCTTGGTTTTGTATTAAAGCTCAAAGCATAAACAATAAGTAATCTAACTCTATAGGTAGATAATCATAAATAACATAAACACAAAGGAAACAAAGTGTAGAATGGACCTTTTTTGAAGAACAACCTTCAAACACAAAATCATAAAGCTATGATTTTATGTGAAACACAAAAATGGCAAGGCTTGACACAAATGAAGATTTGTTGTCCAAAAATCTCTATTCATAGCCTTCTTCTTGGAATTGCTTGAAACTACAACAATGGAATGAGATTGGGATTCACAAGTCTTGATCCTTCATACAAGTCAAGCTTTCTTGATAAAGGTCTTGGAGAAAACTAGTAATCATGAAAGATAAAGAGAGAGAGAGAGAAGTGAGTGATCAAGTCACCAATAAACTCATATAAACCCTTTAAATAGTATAGGAACCTCATTAGACTCAACCAATGATATTAGAGAATTTTAATTTTAATTTTGGAGCCAAAACACGTCACTGTATGAAATTATAAAAAGAACCCAAGCAATGTGTCGCCTAGCACAAGGCGACGTGTCATCTGGTCTATCATTATTTGGCCGAGAGACATGTCGCCTCATCGTTGATGCCTTTGTTTTGATGCTCCAAAATTTGTCTCAAAACATCTCCAAAATGCTCCTTTTGTGAAAATTTGATAACCCAAGTATACGTATCGTTCAAGTAATAAAGTGCACAAGCACGAGTATCACACCACGAACACTGAAATAACAATTACCAACACTTAATTCCTATTCTCTATTTCGCTAACAAAAAGTTGACGATAAAAGAAAACTAAAACATACTCATAAAAACTACGAAACAAAAATGTTATACCCAGATTTCGAGCCATAGTGAATGTGACCTCGAAAGCTGAGTTCGCAACAAATGGTCTCGCAAGGATTGGGGTATGCTCCAGGATGGTATATCGAGTCTGCAAAGTACGATATATGATCTCGAATGTGGTGACCTCGAAATGATCTCGATCTCGAAAGGTAGCTCTGAGAACACCCTCATCTTCAGGAACAACTTCGGAGCAGGGGTCTTGAGCTCGATGTACTATCTCGAAAGCAATGTTAGCTCGGGAGATGTCAGTGGCTCGCACAATGACGTGAAACCTGAGATGCTAAAGCCTTGGAGATACGCTATAACCACCTTGAATATATACAAGTATTGTAAACATGAGATGTAATCCTCATTTATTGATGTAAATCCCCAAGAATCGTGGGATATTATTTAGTCAGTTATGCGTTTCCTGGTCTTCAGGGACGTTTCCTTTTTTATCTGATTATAGGCATTTAAAGCCATTTATTTTATTCACAAAAGAGTAACTACCCAAAATATGTGGGATAGTATTCTGCATCCTTCTCTATAAATAGAGAAGCCATGCACCATTGTAATGGACCGAAATTCTGATCCTTGAGAGAAAACTCTGGAGAATTCATGCTAAAGAATTTTTCAGAGATAATCTTAAGATTAATAACAGAGACTCGTGGACTAGGCAGATTTAACTGCTGAACCACGTAAAAAACTGTGTGTTTGATTTGTTTGTTTCGTTTGGCCATCGTCATTCATTGTTTTTGTGCTCTTCTTTTATCTGTTGACGAAAAAAGGCGTCAACAGTTTGGTGCTTTCATTGAGAGCCTTAAGCAGTCATCCCTGAGAGATTCATGGCCGCAAACAATCAGAACACTCCTGAAGAAAATTACCCAAGGCGTCCTGGAAAACAACCAATGGAGAACCTGGATGCTGATGAAAGAAGTGGGTCCTCTGATTCCCGGGGACCACCTCCACAACCAAGGGATGAGGACATGTACTACAATCCTGAACGTTATGTTCCTATTGTAGAACTAGAAAATCGGCAATTGAAACAGCTGCTGGCAGAAGCCAACAAACGGAATGAGGAGTTGACTAGGATGGCCGCAGAGGCGCAGGTGGCTCAGCCCCCGCCTCCGCGCGAAAACCAAGTCCCTCCTCCAAGGGACGTGCATGTTCCTCCCCGGAGGCCCCGTGGACGTCCACGGAAAGATGCTGCCACAAGGAGGCCGACTCAACCTCCGGCACCAGCAGAGCCATCTGCTCCTTCTAGGCCCCAAAGGAGTACCCGAGCTCGGGTCCCGCCTAATCCACCTGTGGAAGTGCCTGCAGGAACTGAGAATAACCGAGCCCCTGTCGAGGCTCGGACTCAGGTTCCTGGTAGTGCACCAAACGCGACTGACCCATCTCGGGCAAATTCTGGACCCTCTAGGCCAAGGCAAGGGCGTCCGCCACCGTCGCCTATACGGTTCCCTCCATCTCCCGTAAGATATCCTTCACCTCCCCGCAGAAACGCTCAACCTGTTCGAGATCAGGATCAAGGGCGTACAGGGGAAAGACAAGAAAATAGGGAGACATTCCAGGAGCGGAGAGGCGCACCATCTGAGAGAAGTCAGACGTCTCGGTCTTGCACTGCGGAGACGAGGCGACGTGGGAAGAATCCATCACGAAATGACCGATCAATGAGTTTCACCAGTGACGAGTCCGGAGAGACCAGGTCCGTCAGTAAACGCGACCGAGGTCGCAAAAATACTAGAAGTCGCAAGAATCGTCCTGACCTGCGAAATCATTTGAATCAGAGCAGGGGGAAGGGAGATCAGACAAATCTGGACCTAAGGAATCACCTAAATGGGCGTAGAGATCCCTCACGGAGACGCGAGCCTGGGATCATGATCAATGACTGTCAATTCCAAACACCACCTAAGGACCCAGTCCAAGAAAGGATCGATCAGCTCGAAAAAGCCTTTAGGCTTTTAAAGAATAAACAAGGGAATGGTCGATATGAGGACTCTGACGAGGAGCTCGAGCCGTTCGCTCCACATATTTCTAACACTCAATTTCCTCAAGGGTTCCGGATTCCTCACGTCCCAGCGTTTGAAGGAAAAACCGATCCATGCAGTCACCTGAGTACATTCAACACTATTATGAGAGCTAGTAACGTAGGTTACGAGCTCAGGTGCATGTTGTTTCCAACATCATTGGCCGGACCTGCCAAGAGTTGGTTCAAAAAGTACAAGAGACACTCGATAACTTCATGGGATCAGTTGTCTAGAGACTTCAAGAAGCAGTTTCGAGCTATGATGGGAGTCAGACCAGAGGCATCCACTTTGACTAACGTCCGACAACAGCCGGGCGAAACACTGAAAAGCTACCTGATAAGATTTAATCTAGAGGTCGCCCGAGCTCGAGATGTGGATGACAATGGGCACCTGATGGCTATCCGAGCTGGTGTGTTACCTGGAAGAGCCCTTTGGGATGACATGCAAGGGAAACCGGTGAGGTCAATAACCGAGTTTAACAGACGGGCGCAGAGATTTGTCAATGTAGAGGAGGCGAGGTCGACGCTCAAGGCGACCTCGCAGACCGAAACTACAACGATAAACATTAACTCCGCCTCAATCTCGGCTGACCCAGCAGCTCCACAGCCTACCTCGGAGAATCCCTCCAAGAGGAAAAAGAGCGAGGGAAATAACCCCGAGGCTAAAGGAGGAAAGTAGAAGAAAGGAGAAAGGTATTTCTCCGTATATAAAGTGCACACCGAGCTCAACGAGTCTCGGGAAAACATATACCTGGCTAATGAAAACCAGGTCCCCTTCAGGCATTCGGACCCAATGAGGAATCAAAAGTCCAAGAGGGATTCCAGCAAATATTGCCGGTTCCATAGAGACACCGGACACACAACTGATGAGTGCCGACAGCTGAAGGACGAGATCGAAGGGTTGATCTCGAGAGGTTATTTCCGGCAGTATGTCAAAAACCAGAGTACTGGGCAGACTACTGCAAGCCAGAGAATAGCCGCGCCTTCGGCGACACAGAATAATAACTCCCGATCTCGGGAAGAAGACAGGCCCCCGCCAATAGATGGAGAGGAGGTCCTCATGTCGCAGGAGGGGGTAGAAACGCTCAAAAGCGATACGTGAATGAGCTGAAGACAGGGGACGGGTCTCCTTATGAACCCGAACCAAGGGCACCAAAAAGCCAAAGAGTTGAAACTCAACCTATAACCTTCACCGAGGAAGATGCCTCTCATGTCCAGTTCCCTCATCATGATCCACTAGTCATCACCCTGCAGCTTGCCAACAAAAGAGTGCGCCGAGTTCTCATAGATAATGGGAGCTCAGTTAACATTCTTTATAAAGCAACACTAGAGAAAATGGGACTCTCCCTTCGCGACCTGAAGGCTTGTGCAACCACTTTGTACGGCTTTTCTGGAGAAGGGACCGCCTGTATGGGGTCCATCGAACTTCCTGTGACCTTGGGAGACTATCCAGTCTCGGTGACCAAGATAATGGAGTTCGTGGTAGTAGAGTTACCATCTGCCTACAATGTACTGCTCGGGAGACCCGCCCTGGTCGGGCTGGGGGCAGTTTCATCTGTAAGGCATCTAGCCCTTAAGTTCCCAACTCCGAGCGGGGTCGGAACATTAAGAGGAGATCAATTGGCAGGGAGAGAGTGCTACATCATCTCTTTGAGGGGAAAGAAAAAAACGACCGCTCAAGCACTCGTTATCATACAAAATAAAGATGGGACGGTTTTAGAAATTGACGAGGAAATCGATCCAAAGATTGAGGAGAAAGTTGACCTCGAACCATTGGAAGAGCTCGAAGAAGTTCAGCTCGACGAAGCTGAACCCTCGAAGAAGGTAAAGGTCGGAAAACACCTCCAAGACGAGGCAAAATAGCAATTAATTTGCTTTCTCAAGAAAAACCAGGATGTCTTCGCATGGTCACACTCAGACATGGTGGGGATAAGCCCAAATGTTGTGAGCCACGCATTGAATATAGACAAAAGCTTTCCCCCGAAGCAACAAAAGCGAAGACAGCTGGACGAGGATAGAAAGAAAGCACTAAAGGAGGAAGTTGACAGGCTGAAAGCAAACAATTTCATTAGGGACGCTTTTTACCCTGACTGGGTAGCCAATCCAGTGTTGGTCCCGAAGCCCAATGGGACGTGGAGAACCTGCATTGACAACTCGGACCTCAACAAGGCCTGCCCGAAAGACTGTTTTCCGTTGCCAAGAATTGACCAGCTCGTGGACGCCACGGCGGGACATGGCCTGATGTCGTTCATGGATGCCTATTCTAAATATAACCAGATTCCCATGCATGCCCCCGACCAAGAGAATACGAGTTTCATCACAGATAAAGGGCTCTACTGTTACAATGTCATGCCATTCGGACTCAAGAATGCTGGAGCCACGTACCACCAGCTTGTAAACATGATGTTTTCAGAGCAAATAGGGAACAACATGGAAGTTTACGTTGATGACATGCTTGTAAAGTCTCAACTTAACAAGAACCATGTTGACGATCTCGAAGAGTGCTTTGGCGTACTCAGGAAATACAACATGAAGCTAAATCCTATGAAGTGCACTTTTGGGGTATCTTCGGGAAAATTTCTAGGCTTTATTGTCAACTCTCGAGGGATCGAGGCTAATCCCGACAAAATAAAGGCCCTGATTGATATGCCTTCACCTCGGAAGCATAAAGATGTCCAAAGCTTGACTGGGAGGATGGCCGCCCTGAGCAGATTCATCTCGAAGTCAACGGATCGTGGCCTTCCATTCTTCAACTTATTGAAAGGAAGTAAGAAGTTTGAATGGACAGAGGAGTGCGAGCTGGCCTTTCAGGAGCTCAAAAAGCACTTAGCCGAACCGCCCATCCTCTCGAAGCCTGAGACGGGAGAAGTATTGTTCCTGTACCTCTCAACCACCGAACACGCGATAAGCGCGGTGCTCGTTCAGGAGGAAGAGAGGGTGCAGAAACCCGTCTATTACATCAGTAAAAGATTACTGGGGGCAGAGTCAAGATATCCATTGATGGAGAAGCTTGCCCTCAGCCTAATCCACTCATCTCGCAAGCTCCGCCCCTACTTTCAGGCACATCCCATCCATGTACTGACAGATCAACCACTTAGGCAAGTCCTGTCTAAGCCAGAGGCGTCAGGTCAGCTCCTTAAATGGGCTGTTGAGCTCGGACAGTTCGAGATCACTTACCATCCAAGAACGACCATTAAGGCACAAGCCTTGGCAGACTTCATAGTGGAGTGCACTGGTATAGCCGACGACGAGGTAATAACCACGGCCCACGAGCTGTGGAAACTTTACGTCGATGGCTCGTCAAATGAAAATGGAGCGGGGGCAGGAGTTATCGTGATCACTCCTGCAGGGAGCAGATTTCACTCTGCTTTAAGATTTGGCTTTAAAACATCTAATAATGAAGCTGAGTACGAGGCTCTACTTGCGGGACTACGAATAGCAAAAGAGCTCAAGGCCAAAGCTATACATTGCTACAGCGACTCCCAGCTCGTGGTTAATCAAATCTTGGGAGAATACCAGGCTCGTGGCACAAGAATGGCAGCTTATCTGGAGAAGGCAAAATCCTCATTGGAATATTTTGAGTTTTATGCAATCGAACAGGTTCCCCGAGAACAAAACTCAAATGCAGATGCCTTAGCTCGGCTCGCCACTTCCGCCGAAAATGAAGAGCTGAATGTTATACCCGTAGAACACCTATCAGCACCCAGCATTACTGAGCCAGACAA
The DNA here is from genome assembly GCF_963169125.1 of Humulus lupulus. NCBI lineage: Eukaryota > Viridiplantae > Streptophyta > Magnoliopsida > Rosales > Cannabaceae > Humulus > Humulus lupulus. Next base: position 205,192,771 of record NC_084793.1, read on the forward strand.
GGAAGATGTGTGTATGATTGAAACAGAACCAACCTGGATGAGTCCGATAGTTGATTATCTCGAAAATGGAATTCTTCCAAGAGATAGAAATCAAGCTCGAAGGTTGATGTATCAACTTCCTCGTTACACCATTCTGGATGGAAAGTTATACAGAAGAGGGTACTCCATGCCGCTGCTTAGATGTGTAACTCCTCCCGAGGCTAAGAAGATCATTGAAGAAATTCATGAAGGGTTCTGCGGAGACCATACCGGGGGGTATAGCCTATCCAAGAAGATTATACGCCAAGGATATTTTTGGCCAACCATAAAAACGGACTCTTTCGAGTACGTGAAAAAGTGCGACAAATGCCAGAGATTCGCCACGATACCCCGAGCTCCACCTTCCAAACTGACCATGTTGACATCCCCATGGCCTTTCGCGGTATGGGGCATCGACCTCATAGGCTCACTCCCAACTGGCAAAGGCGGAGTTAAATATGCTGTGGTCGCCGTTGATTACTTCACAAAGTGGACAGAGGCTGAACCATTGGCGACCATAACTTCGAAAAAGATCCTTGATTTCGTGGTAAAGAACATCGTATGCCGATATGGAGTACCGAGAAAGATCGTATCCGATAACGGGACCCAGTTCGATTGCGACTTATTCACCAACTTTTGTGACAAGAACGGTATAATAAAGAGTTTTTCATCAGTGGCTCACCCTCAAGCGAATGGTCAGGTCGAAGCCGTTAACAAAACTCTCAAGAGCTCTCTAAAGAAAAAGTTAGAAGAGGCAAAGGGACGATGGCCCGAGGAATTGCCTCAAGTCCTTTGGGGATATAGGACTACAGCTCGGACATCAACAGGACATACTCCGTTCTCTCTAGCGTATGGCTGCGAGGCGATGTTGCCCATCGAGGTCGAAATTCTGACGATCCGAACTCAGATTTATGATCAAAGTTCCAATCATACTCAGCTCGAAGAAACCCTAGACTTGATCGAAGAAAAAAGAGAAGAGGCTCAGCTGAGAAATGCTGCTTACCAGCAACGAACCACAAGATATTTCAATAAGAGGGTTCGAGATCGAAAGTTCGGAGTGGGAGACCTGATTTTGAGACGCGTATTCTTAGCAACCCGAGATCCAGCAGCTGGAGTGCTCGGGCCGAACTGGGAAGGACCATACCAGATAGAGTCAGTCATCCGACCTGGCGTGTACAAACTTGCGAAATTAGATGGGAGCCTGATACCACGAGCATGGAATGGCGAACACCTTAGACCTTACTATCAATAGTATAGGAAAAGTGTTGCCTGTAACCATGACTTTCTATCTGTACTAGTTTGTTTGTTTGTTTTTAAATTTCATCAAATAAAAGGTCTATTTTGTTCCATATGTAATTTCTTTTTATTTTTGCAATCTCTCTTAATTTAATAACCTATGGTCACACTCATAGGATATTAAGGGGGCATCATTGGTATACATACCACCAGCCTAAAAAATAAAAAACATAAAGTATTTGGATGTAACCAAGTACGCGAGCTTAGATAGTTCGGACATAACCGAACTACCAAAAAGATAAAAGTATTTGGAGATAACTAAGTACGCGAGCTTAGATAGTTCGGACATAACCGAACTACCAAAAACCTAAAACGTTTGGAGTTAACCAGATGTGCAAACTTAACAAGTCCAGAACAAACCAGCCAAAAAATTAATCGATGATAAGTAGGAACCTAAACCTATTTCGAGATAAGTCGAGATCGAGGCTGGAATATCTTAAAGAAAAATAGTTTCGAACTCTTAACCTCGGATGAGGAAAAGTGACTAAAAAAAAAAAAAAAAGATATAACCAGATCATTCATATTACACACCATATAAGTACTCTTGAGTTCATGGTTAAAGTAATATCCGACCTTGATAAGTAACGAGGTCGGAAGCGGATAATTCGAATAAACTATGCATGAATGCATCGAATTTCGAGCCTAAATCCAAACTATGTTTGTATGAATAAATAAACATAACCGGTTCATCAATATAAAAATGTGCAAAATATTTCGAGCCAAGAAATGTAAAGCATATAAAAGAATAGTAAAGGAAATTGTATCAGCCCCGTGGGCATAAATTAAAATAATTACAGAAATAAGGGGACGCAGCCCCGATAACTGATCTCCCCGAGGCCAGATTCAAAGAAGAGGAGTCTCCTTGGCCTTCTCAGCATCAGTGGCACCGGACCCCTCAGGACGAATAGCATGACTATCCTCCTGAGCTTCCTCCAAAACGGTGCCCGGAGCAGCCTTTTCCTTCTCGAGCTGCTCAACCTTCTCCTTCTCAAGCCATTCAGCCTCTTCCTTCTCGAGCCGAGCATTCCATCGTTCAAGAAACGGCGCCTCGTGGGGACCCAAGAAGCTGGTGTCTAGCTCTTCGTTATAAGCCCACATCCGGTACATGGCTAAGTCGACCGCCTTTTCCTTCTTTTCTTTGTACTCGGTAGTAAGGCGAGCTTTGACATCCTCTATAGGTCGAAGGTGGCGGTCTTGTCCTCCTCGAGCTTCTTATTGGTCTCCCGAAGCTGGGTGTTATCTTTCTTTTGCTCCTCGAGTTCAGTTTTCAGCTTTCCGAGCTCCTTGGCCATATCCTCACGCTCCTTAACCACTGCCTCGAGCTTAGCATTCGCCGCCTTCAGATCATCGTTCGCTCTAAGGTGGAGGTCCTTTGCCTCTTGGGCATGGGTCCTGCTCGAATGGATCTCGTTATTAAGCTCGTAATTGAGCTGGGCCGTGAAGGCAAGAGCCTGAAAAAAGGAAGAAACCACCATTAGCCTCAAGACAGCATGGATATAAGCGAAAGAAATATGGAAAAATACTTACTGCAGCGGTGTGCTCGATACTCTTCTCATAAAGAACAGTGCAGTCTCGGGTGCCAGTTAAGCACTGCCACTGGGGAGCTTCGAAACTGCCGTAGCTCTGGCCAATCCGGGACATGACATCTGAAATCAGCGTAGATCCATGAGGTCCGGCAGCGTTATCCACCACGTATGAGTCCATATGGGTGGAGATGGTTAGCTTCTGAGCTCGAGAAGCAGAAGGTCTCTTGACGAGCTGAGCAGAAGACGTTTGACCCACCACAGGAGTTTGGGACTCAACCACGACAGGGGTACCAGCAAGCGAGGCCGGTGCCACCGCAGAGACGACGGCCTGCGAGGATGGCATCGTCGTGGGGGCGCTAGTCTGGCTAGTCGACGCAGCAGCAGAGCTCGAAGCCGGCGGGGCAGGAGGAGGCGTTTTCTTAGATCTTTTGGAGCCTTTCCCCGGCTGGCTGGTTTTCAGTGACCCTGCCCTGGGGCGTTTACTCCTCTTGGCACCCGCATTGTCAATAAGGGTATCAAGGTCGGAGTCCATCTCGCCTGCACAAGTCAACACAGTGAGTCAGTAAAAGAGGTGTACAAGTTACTTCAGTATCACAGACGTATAGAGTGATGGTAGAAAAAACCTAACTGGAACTTTCCCCCGAGCTTGAGCTTGGGGACCATGAAATTCCCCCGTCTTCAGAAGAGGCGGGGGGAGTGCCTTCCCTATAAGTTGGTGATAACCTCGAGAGGTCCCTATAATCATTGGTCCCATACTGCACAGCTATCCCATTCCACACCTCGTCCGTGGTGTACATAGTGTCGTATTTCTCGAGCCCACTATCAAACCTATGGACACAGTCGTCTACCCAACTCCATATGTAGAAGTGGTATCTATCCTGTGGGCACGAGACTAACCTATTGGGCCTGTGTTTTAGCAAAGTGGGGGACCACATTCTCAAAGTAGAAAGGGTTTTACCTTCATCTGAGTCCGAGCTCGAGGCCTCGTCGTTGGCTTCATTCCCAGATCGCGGACTCCTCAAGCGAACTGGGCGAGATGCCCTCTTTCTCTCCTCGGAAGAAGGGTGCTTGTGGGCTGCGGCACCTTCTCCCAACGTTTGTATTTTTTGTTAGACCAGTCAGAGGTTGACTGGCCTTCTCCCAACAACCCACAGGCTCAGAGCTGGTCCTCATGAAGAAGATACGAGAGAGACCTCCTACCATAAGGAAGTCGGAGCAAGGCCTCTTTGTGTTCCCTCATTGTCTTGGAGGGGGAGGGACGCTGAAAATTAGCTGAAAGGCGAAACACATTTCAGCTAAGTATGGTCTTAAGGGCTAAAACTCCGAGCTCAAAAAAAATAAAAGTAACAAGAGTACTTACGAATCCGCCTGAACGAACGATGTCGAGATGGGGACAGACCGTCTGTCCAGAAAAAAGCCTTTTTGGAGTCAGGAGGGTGGTTTGGAAGATCTTCAAAAATCTTCGTCTCTTTGGGATAGCTCGAGAGGTAGTAAAAACCATCCCCTCCCCGAGCTCGGGTGGGGTTACTTTTCAAACAAAAGAGATATAAAATCTCTTGAGGTGAGGGTCCTTTCCACTGCAGCTCGTGATACAAGGGCCTCAAGGCAGACGGCACCCTGTACGAATTGGTGTTGAGTTGGAATGGAGCCAACCCAACGAAATCAATGAAGTCTCTGAAAAAGGACTTCAAGGGCAGCAGAGCTCCCGCCCTTATATGTTCCTGGCTCCAGGCCGCGTATTTCACACTGGCATCACGGCCCCCAGGGGCGAAACAGCTCCGTTCATGACTAGCCGGAGCTCGACACTTCAGGGTGTCCAACGAACTAAGGCCATGGAGGGCCAAGATGTCAGTTATTTGGTCGGTGGTGGTAACCGAGCTCTGGTAGAACTCGGCTTTGAACATCTCCCTCCTAGGCTGCGAAGACGAAGGCTCTGCCATTAAAGAAAATTGGAGTTCCCTCGGATGATATGCAACCGTGACTTTTAACGCAGGGTCGAGGGGGATTGGCCTAGGTCCTGGGTTGGGCTCCGGATAAATGGCCTCCCGAAGAACTCTTCTCTTCTTTTCAATGACCTCGTCTATCTGACGGCGATAGTGGGCTCGAGTGTCCTCTTGCTCGCGCGCAAGCTCGTATTCTTTTATCCGACGCTGATTCCGGGCGAACAGCGATTCTGGGCTCGGAGATTTAGGCTCGTAAGGGATGGCTCGCAATGACCCCCACCGTCTTTCCAGATTCTGTGACATCTAACGAGAAAGAAAAAATGGTGAGGGCCATGCATGCAAGAATCACGAGCTCGATGGTATGAGCTCGGGGATTTAGGAACAAAAAATTAAATATTGAGACCCTTACTAAAGAGTCAGAGCGTGTGTTCCACAGGAAAGAAAAGGAGCGTGGATGATCTTTTGAAAATCCCAAAATTCAAGGGAAAGAAAGGTGGAGGTTAGCCAGGAAGGGCATCTTGGGTTTCGTGCATTTGTCAAGGACAAGGGTTTTTACCCGAAAACTTAATGTACAAGAAACATGGCCTAAAATTTTCAAAACCCAGAAAGTTGAAACTTCGCTCAAACGTTAAAACTGGATATAAACCAGTGATGCGAAATCCAGCAGGGGAAGTCTAGGAAACTTGAAAGCCTATCGAAACGAAACCCCCTATCTTATTATGCTAAGAACGTAAACTAGCATACACAGCAAAAACAGTATAAAAAAAAAACAACAAAAATGGCATACTTACACAGTGATGGTGATTGCAGCGAAATCGTCGATTGGAGAAGAGGTTGCAAGAAAGAACTCACTGACTCGAACAGACCAAGATTTCTTTGTTTCTTGGGTCGAGAAAACATGCGCGGGACAGAAGCTTTTTAGGAGAGTCTCTGGTTCTCTGGTTGTTTTTCTTTTCTTGCTTACGATGAACAGACGTGAAGAAGAAGACGAAGAGGGGGTCTTGTATATATAGGTGGGAAAATGGAATTAATCAGGAGCGTCGAGTGAAATTCTCACTAGATCGAACGGATGGGGATTAATGACAAGAAGGCGCCGAAAAGTTGTCAGACGGACGATCGTGGGCGTGTTCCCAAGGTACTCAAGTACCTAAAGTGAGCAATACCCAGTTGACACGTGACCATTTTCAAGAGTGTATGATGGTACGGTTTCCAGGAAAAGTAGTTCAAAAGTTTCCTTCTCTTAGGATTCGAACAAATACTTTTGAGGGGGCAAGATGTTATACCCAGATTTCGAGCCATAGTGAATGTGACCTCGAAAGCTGAGTTCGCAACAAATGGTCTCGCAAGGATTGGGGTATGCTCCAGGATGGTATATCGAGTCTGCAAAGTACGATATATGATCTCGAATGTGGTGACCTCGAAATGATCTCGATCTCGAAAGGTAGCTCTGAGAACACCCTCATCTTCAGGAACAACATCGGAGCAGGGGTCTTGAGCTCGATGTACTATCTCGAAAGCAATGTTAGCTCGGGAGATGTCAGTGGCTCGCACAATGACGTGAAACCTGAGATGCTAAAGCCTTGGAGATACGCTATAACCACCTTGAATATCTACAAGTATTGTAAACATGAGATGTAATCCTCATTTATTGATGTAAATCCCCAAGAATCGTGGGATATTATTTAGTCAGTTATGCGTTTCCTGGTCTTCAGGGACGTTTCCTTTTTTATCTGATTATAGGCATTTAAAGCCATTTATTTTATTCACAAAAGAGTAACTACCCAAAATATGTGGGATAGTATTCTGCATCCTTCTCTATAAATAGAGAAGCCATGCACCATTGTAATGGACCGAAATTCTGATCCTTGAGAGAAAACTCTGGAGAATTCATGCTAAAGAATTTTTCAGAGATAATCTTATGATTAATAACAGAGACTCGTGGACTAGGCAGATTTAACTGCTGAACCACGTAAAAAACCGTGTGCTTGATTTGTTTGTTTCCTTTGGCCATCGTCATTCATTGTTTTTGTGCTCTTCTTTTATCTGTTGACGAAAAACGGCGTCAACAAAAAACAATTAAGAACTATGAACTCAAAACAAATAATGCTAAATACAATTAATTAGTGGATGGAAAATTAGGGAATCTAACCTCATCGTCTTTCCACTCTCTATTTACTTAATGTAATATTCTCATAAATATTTTCTTCTAATTGAGATAGCAAGTTACAAAAGCATTCTATATTCAGGTCAAGATATATAAAAATCGACCTATGTGTGAATTTTCAATATTTTTATGATAAACTCAACATATAGGAAGCATTAAGCATGAGAACTCATAAGCTACATAATCCATATTGATACTTTCATTTAATATCGAAATCTACATCTAATCAATTATAGCATGTTTAAATCTCACCTTTTGTTGTAGTGTAGTAGTAAGTATTCCCGCATGTATCAAATACTTGCTCTGAAAATTTGATAACACAAGCATACATATCGTTCAAGTAATAAAGTGCACAAGCACAAGTATAGTCCCACGAAAACTGAAATATCAATTACCAACACTTAATTCCTACTCTCTATTTGGCTAACGAAAAGTTGATGATAAAAGAAAACTAAAACATACGCATAAACATTACGAAACACCAACAATTAAAAACTATGAACTCAAAACAAATAATGCTACAATTAATTGATGGATAAAAACATTAGGGAATCTAATCTCGTCGTCTTTCCATAGAGCAATATTCTCATAAATACTTTCTTCTAATTGAGATAGGGAGTTGCAAAAGCATTCTATATTTGGGTTAAGATATATAAAACTCGACCTATGTGTCAATTTTTCCATATTTCTATGATAAACTCAACATATAGGAGGCTTTAAGCATGAGAACTCAAGCTACATAAATCATTCAAGCCGACAAAAAACACAAATGAATCAAGATGAAAACAACAATTCAAGCCTCAAAATATTATGGATAACATGTTTATACAATCTTTAGGAAAGTCAACCAATAATCTAGAGTTCAGTCAAAATATTCTTCCAATTCACTTAAGTCAAAACATAAATAAAAGCTCTCTTAATCATGATTAATAAATAAAATGTAATTTAATTAATTCATGCTCACCAAATTTTTTGCATTACAGTCAATCAATCAATTATTATCCCATAAGCTTGCTATACTTACTAATCTCCACTAATGTAGACAACACATGCTCAAAAATCAATATGACTTTCATGGCTTAGGTAAGGGTAGGTTAAATAGTCATTTAGGCTCAACTATACCATAATCACAAAAACCATACAAACCACTCTTTATTAACCTTTCAAACCCAAAGACAATCCCAAATTTCTCAATATTTCTTGTTTTGAGAGAAAATTCATAACATTTTTTTTTCAATGATACTACACTCCTCGAAACTTGTTTCTTTGTATTTTTAATTGGAGTGTATTTCATTTTCAATATAATTTATTTTCTTTTCTCTCTCAATATTTTTATTTTTCCTTTGAAAACCCTTTCAAATACACACCACATACAAAAAACAATTGCCTAATCATTTTTCATGTGCTCATGGTACAATCAATGGAAAAGAAAATTTTCAAGGGTTCAAATAGACTTATCATTGGTGTCAAATAATAAAAAGAATTATGTTAGGCTCAAAATTGGGTAACTAGGGAATAAATAATAAATGTTGGCTTGAAAGACCTAATCCTTCGAAAGAATTGCCTAAATCATCTTCCTAAGCATGTATCTCCTAAGATTTCATCTCAAGAAGCAAGAAAACAAGTTTTAGGATAACAACACTTTCATACATTGTTTTCATTATTAAAATTCAGCAAGCATAAATATTATTCAATCACAAAAAAATTATTAAAAATCATGACCAAGCTCTTAATTATTTAAGTGGACAAATTAAAAATGGAAAGAAATATTCAACCAAGCACACAAATTTTTATAGTTTCATTCTCATTCAATTTATACAGCAGATCAGTCAACATATTGTCATTGGCTTATCATTGTCAACTTGATTCAACTAACACTCTAAACACCTTAGAAAAAACACAATTGAAACAAAACAAACTAATACAAACACACAACCTAATATATACAAAACAATAAATCCCTTCTCCCAAACTTAACCTAAACATTGTCCCCAATGTTTAAATAAAAGCTAAGGAAAAGAAACTTACATGATGAACTCGGATGACTCACGATGAAGGACCCCCTCAGGTGGAGGATAGACAAAATGAGGTCACTGTGGGAACTGAGGTAATTGACTGGTGTCATTTTCGAAATGGGATGCAAATACTTGCTGATACTCATGCTGATATTGGGACATGTTAACACTACATAAATGATGCTCCTGGAAATTCAGCTCCAGTCTACTCATCCTCTCCTCCAAAGTAGAAGGATGAGGATGTCTAGGCCGAGCCTGAGATGAAGTGCCACCTATAGAAGCAACACTAGAAGAACAAACAATATGCAATGAGAGGCTCAAATTCAGGAGAGAGAGAGGGAGAAAAACAGAGAAGAAAAGAAAAAAATTCTCAAAATAAAATTTAAACTAACTACACAAAATGTGAGTTGTGAGAGTTTTAAACTCTCTGATTGCATGAGTGTGATTGCGCTATGTGGTAGCGCGATCACGCTACTTTCTCCTCAAGGTCATTTTGAACGACGTCTGGCATGGTCGCATATTAAGCCCCAGGGCTCTATGGGCGCGATTGCGATAAGCTTACCGCGATCACGGTATTGGTCCAAAAATGACCCTTTTTTCTTTTTTTTTTTCATTATTTTTTTTTCACATTTTCCACTATTCAATCATTTAAAAATCAATACTGAAACTTGAAAAATAAAAACTAAAACCTAAGAAATAAAAATAAAAACAATTGTTTAATGAAATTCATATTTACAAACTAAAAAAATAAATAAATAGATGGGATGCCTCCTAATGGAGTTGTCATTAACGTCATTTAGTCGGACATTGACCTCCTTATTAGATTCAACTCGGATCCAAACCACCCCTCATGTCCTTGAGAGCCATAGTGTCATTAGTGGATGCTAGTTTCATTATATTGCAAATTTTTGGAACTTTCCACTGTTCATGGAACAATCAAGCTTTCCCACTAAAGATCCTTTTCACACGATGATGAATTGTTCGCATACCACATTAAGCCATTGACCTTTTCTTAGAGACTTCCAACTCGTTATCTCCTCTTTTCACCACATCAACTTTACAACAAGATGGAATTTCCGTTGCTGCAAAAACATTAAATGTTACCTCCTCTTTTTGAACTCGCAGCTTCAACTCACCCTTTTGAACATCGATTAAGGTCCTACCGGTAGCTAAAATTGGCCTTCCAAGAATTATTGGGATGTTTGTATCTTCCTCCATATTAAGAATAATAAAATCTGTAGGGAAGATGAATTTATAAACCTTTACTAGAACATCCTCAATCACCCTGCGAGGATGTTTGACTAAGCGATCTGCCATTTGAAGTGTAATAATAGTTGGTCTCACTTCCCCCAATTTCAGTTTTTGATAGATAGATAGAGGCATTAGATTCACACTTGCCCCTAAATAACAAAGTGCTTTCTCAAAAACCACATTTCCTATAGTACAAGGAATGGTGAAACAACCAAAATCTTTAAACTTGGAAGGTAGTTTCTTTTAGAGTATTGCGCTGTACTTCTCAGTAAGTGCCACAGTCTCATAGTCCTCCAGTTTCCTTTTCTTTGATAGAATTTCCTTCATAAAATTCACATAACTCGATGTTTGTTCAATTGCCTTGGCGAAAGGAATGTTGATATGAAGCTTTTGAAAAACATCTAAAAACTTGGAGAATTGCTTGTGAAGCGTATTCTTTTGAAGCCTCTGAGGATATGAGATCTTGATGTGATGCTCAATACTTATTTCGACCTACTTCTTCTCAAGGTTCTCATTAACCTCTTCTTCTACTTTACCCTTCTTCTCATCAACCACTTTTGGTAACAGAATAGATTTCTTAATTGGCTCTTGTAACTTCTTACCACTCCTCAAGGATATTGCATTGCACTATTCTTTAGGATTTACTTTAGTAGTGCTAGAACTATTTCCTTGAGCCTTGTTTGTCATTAAAGTAGCTAACTGAAAAATATGAGTCTCGAGACTTCTGATAGAAGCCCTTGTTTCGGTCAGAATTTGATTCAATACATCAGGTTGTGTTTCAAGTGGCTTCATTATAGGTTGCTGCTGTGCTGGTCTAGCCTGTGGTTGATAGAATCCAGGTTGAGGCTGTTGGAAAGACTACTAGGGTTGTAGGAAAGGTTGATGGTTTTGTGGAAAAGGATGTTGCACTCCTTGAGTATGTTTCCATAAGAAAGTAGGGTGGTTCCTCCACCCTTGGTTGTAGGTCATAGAATACGAGTTATTGGCTGGCCTTTGGAATTTTCCTTTGGCTTGAACTTGTTGTTAGGAAAATATGTATTTTGCCTCAATGGAAATAATAATAAATTACAACTCTATGCAATATGTTACAAATAAATAATGATTGATTAAAAAGAGTTACAACTCTATAACTGAAAATTACAAATAAACAAAGAAAATGAAGAACATGATGAAGAAGAAGAGAATAGTAAAATACAACTCTAAGCAAAAGGTTACAAATAAAGTAAATTGTTTGAAACAAAATAAAAGAAAAGATTACAACTCTTGAACAAGAAATACAAGTAAATAGAGAAGAACAATATAAAGATGAAAAGCAATAGAATGAAAGAAAGGAATAAGAAACAAAAGATAAACAACTCTCACTCACACTACCAAAGTGAAGAGTGTTGGGGATCACAAACTTGAACAAGGTTTGAAACCTTTGTCCAAAAACTTATTTCCCCCTAACTCAAGCATTAAAGGATCTCTCACAGATTCTAGGAAATGCTTTATGGAATTATCAAGCCTCAAGGTGTTTCTAGCCAAGTGCTCTAATGGATAGAAATATTGTTGTGTCTTAGCAGTGAGATATAGGCTCCTATTTATAGAGTTTAGAGACACCCTTTGAATTTCAAATTCCATCAACCCCCATGGCTGTTACCAATGTTAAATTTGATTAATATGGAATTAAAAAGGAGATTTGGGAGTTATTTGGGTATTTTGAGCCGTTCAACAAAGATTGAAAAAACTGAAAAAATGGTCAGTTTTTAGCTTGTGGCCGCGGCCAGAGACATTAGTGGTCACGACCACTAGCCTTTGTCCCACAGGCCGCGACCACCAACATTCAGTGGCCGCGGCCACCGACCATATTCAGCACTAAAAAATGTGCTGTTTTTCAAACGGTTCCAAACCCTCCCAAATGATTTTGTAACTCCCAAAACACATTATTGGGGTTAAAATCATATCTCTAACAGCCATATCACATATGGCTTTATGAAATTCATCTCAATATTGTGTAACAACAAATTTACACAATAAAGGGTAATATTTGGAAGTTACAAATTTGTAACACCAAATATGTTACATTATTTGGATATATCTCATATATCTAAATATTGTAACTCTCTATTATATGTTACAATATGTGACTCTTTGTCACATTTATTTAATCTAAAACATTATATTATAATATAATATAATATTACATTATATTATAATATAATATAATATTACATTATATTATAAAATAATATAACATTCCCCCACTAGATTAAATAGTTATCTATTGTAACACTTATTTAATCAATTATTATTTTTTAAAATATAACATATCCCCCACTTGATTAAATAAGAACTCTCTCTTATAGGAGTCATTGCATTAGTGCATAAAGCAAAGTGTTTTTCAACTTGAACTTTACTATAGTGTAATTATCACAAAATTTGTCGAAAATTTGGTTGCACTAGGCATTGAACCATCTTTTTATGATAACAAATCGGTGATAACACACAAACCTTTGCGATGTTCACTTGAGACCTCTATGTCTCGCTTTGCACCGTTAATGGCCATGTGAACTTTCCATTCATGGATGTTCTTGAGAATACTCCCAATTCTCATGAGAGGCGGCACCACCCCTAGGTCCATATAGGTAGAATTCTTACAGTATTTTGTTACCAAAAATACTTGTCTTTACAAGACTGAATTCTATTAAAAAACCTTTCGGTTTTAACCCTCCACTTGGTAACACACAAGTACTCAATATCTCAGATGGGACTTGTTTTGAGTACAACTAATATTCACTTGATTGACTTGTTATTACCTATTGAACCTAACACGAGTTGAATAACTAGTGTTAAGATAGGTTACCATCAATCGTAAATCTCTTTAGGGAGTTTAAGTCCCATCCCTCGAGATGATGCGGCCACTAAATCCCTCGTTAGTGGCTTAGTGAAAGTATCCGCCAGATTTTCACTTGTTCTCACATAGGATATTGAGATGACTCCTCTTTGAATCAATTCTCTTACATATCCATGTCTTAGAATAATGTGTCTAGACTTCCCATTATACACTCCGCTGTATGCTCTAGCCAATGTTGCTTGGCTATCACAATGTATCGATGTAGTAGATACATTCTCTTTCATTAGGGGAATCTCTATCAACAGATCCCTTAACCATTCGACCTCTTTGCTGGTAACAGCTAGAGCTATGAACTCTGCTTCCATAGTGGAATGAGATATACAGGTTTGTTTCTTGGAACCCCAAGAAATTGCACCTCCACCAAGTGTAAATACCCAACCAGTTGTGGACAAGTTGTCCCCAAGATTGGATATCCAACTTGCATCTGTATGTCCTTCTAATATCGAAGGAAATTTGGAGTAGTGAAGGCTTAGTCCTTTGGTTTTCTTGAGATAACATAGGACTCTTCCAATTGCCTTCCAGTGATCCACACTTGGATTACTTGTAAACCTACTAAGTTTACTTACCGCAAATGCTATATCAGGTCTAGTACACTGGGCAGCGTACATTAGACTCCCTATAACACTAGCATACTCCAATTGAGCCACTGCTCTTCCTTCACTCTTCTCTAGTTTTACACTATGATCGAATGGAGTATTGGCATCTTTAACCTTGAGATGGTTAAATTTGTTCAATACTTTCTCAACATAGTGGGCTTGCCCTAACGCAAAACCTCCACTATGTTTCTTTACTTTGATACCGAGTATGGTATCAACTTCTCCAAGATCTTTCATCTTGAAGGTTGATGATAGAAACCTTTTCGTTTCTTCTATCCCTTCCATGCTATTACTTAGAATAAGCATGTCATCCACATATAAGCAAATAATGATCACATATCCCTTACAATTTTTGGAATACAAACACTTTTCTCCATTGTTATGTCTAAACTCATTAGACATGATGGCTTGATCAAATTTCTCATGCCATTGCTTAGGAATTTGTTTCAATCCATATAAGGATTTTACAAGTCTACAAACGTTATGTTCATATTTTGGTAGGACAAACCCTTCGGGTTGTTACATATAGACCTCCTCATTGAGGTCACCATTAAGGAATGTCGTTTTGACATCCATTTGATGAACATACAAGTTGTGTATAGAAGCTAAAGTGAACAAAATTCTTATAGAAGTTGTTCTTGCAACACGCACATAGGTATCGAAATAATTGATACCCTCTTTTTGCCTAAACCCTTTAGCTACTAATCTAGCTCTAAAGGTTTGGATAGTGCTATCAGTGTGGTATTTTCTCCTAAATACCCACTTACACCCGATTGGCTTAGACCCCGGTGGGAGGTCTACCAATTCCCAAGTGTTATTGGAAAGAATGGAATCCATCTCATCATTGATGGCTTCTTTCCAAAATGCACTATCTCTCGATTGCATAGCTTCTCTATAAGTCTTAGGATCATCCTCAACGAGAAGTACAATAGGAATTTTCCTAATGACTTCCTCTCTATTTCCTTTTACCATGTAGAATGAAATCCGTTGAGAATCTATCTCATCCACTACTAGACTTTTATGATTTTTAAGCCTTCGACTTCTTCTAGGTTCAAAGGGTTGCTTTACATCTTTTTGAGAATTTTCCTCTTGAGAATCAACTTTGGATGTAGAAGCTTGAGAATTGTTCTCATATAACAAATTCTCCTTTAGAGATGTTGAAGCTTGAGAATTGTTGTCACATAACATATTCTCAAAAAATTCAACTTCTCTAGATTCAATCACAACATTAGACTCTAAGTCTAATAACCTATAAGCTTTACTATTGTTGGCATAACCAACAAAATCCCACTTTATGGCTCTTGAACCTAACTTTGTTCTATTAGGTTCGTTTTTCTTGCAATATGCAAGACACCCCCACACTTTGAAGTACCCTATGTTGGGTTTTCTTCCTTTCCATAAGTCATATGGATATATCTCATTTTTCTTCATCGGTATTCGATTAAGAATGTGACAAGCGGTTAAAAGCGCTTCACCCCATAAGTTGAAGTTCAACCTAGAAAACACCAACATAGAATTTATCATCTCTAGATAAGTCCTATTTTTTCTTTCGGCAACATCATTGTGTTGTGGTGTATAAGGTGCAGTGCACTCATGAATTATATTATTTTCTTCACAAAATGTATTGAATTCATTAGAGAAGTACTCTCCTCATCTATCACTTCTTAGCACCTTAATCTTTTTATTTAGTTGATTTTCAACTTCTAATTTATACAATTTAAAAACATCAAAAGTTTCATCTTTATGCTTTAAAAGAAACACATAGGTATATCTACTAAAATCATCTATAAAAGTAAGAAAATACATTTTACCACCTCTAGATAAAACACCATTTAATTCACAAAGATCACTATGGATTAAATCTAGTAAATTAGATGATATTTCTATACTAGGAAATGGTTTCTTAATCATTTTTGCCTTTCACATTTACCATAGTTTTTAATATTGCATGCAATCATACCATATTTTACTACTCTTTTCATGGTTGAAAAGCCTATATACGATAGTCTAAGATGCCACAAAAATAAAGAATCATACTCAACAATATAAGCGGAATTAACATTTTTATTGATAACATTGAAAGTTACATCATTGGTGCACAATTTAACCATTCCCTCACAAGAGTACACTTTTCCCAAGAATACATTTGATTTGGTAAGTATAAGTTTACCAGACTCAAAAACGACTTTAATGCCGGGCTTGCCAAGCAAATCACCACTTACCAAGTTTCTACTCATTTCGGGAACATAAAGTACATTCACTAATGTAACTTTCTTGCTGGAGGTGAAGTAGACTTCAATAGTACCTTTGCCAAGTACCTTGGATTTTCCCTCATTGCCCATTTGTATCTCATGGTTGCCCTTTGACTCTTCAAAGGTCTTGAACAATGATTTGTCATAGGTGACATGGACGGTGGCACATGTATCATTCCACCACCCTTTCACCTTGCCTTGGTCCGCATTCACCTCACTAAGGGTAGCAACTATGTTTTCCTCTTGAGTTGCGTTCACCTTAGGTCCTTGTTAGTATTTTCTATGTCTACACTCTCTAGCATAGTGACCCTTTTCCCCACACACAAAGCAAGGACCTTTCTCGCCCATAAACTTGTTTGGGTTGGTTTTTGGACCCAAAGGTTTCTCATTACCCTTTTTCCCTTTGTTTTTGGGATGTTTTGGTTGTGACACCGCATTTGCTTTGGAAGTCTCTCCATTAGACCCCTCCACAAGTTTATCTCTACATATCGATTCCTCTTCGATTCGAATATGCTTTTGGATCCCCTCCAAAGAATAATCCTCATTTTTATGAAGGATTCTTTTCCTATAGCTCTTCTAAGTTGGTGGTAATTTAGCCACTATAGCACCAACTTGAAAGGCCTCGGGAAGCTCAATCTTTAACACTTTCAATTTGTTAACAATTATTTGCAATTCATGTATTTGAGGAAGAATAGGCTTATCACAAAAAAATTTGAAATCGAAGTATTGAGATATCAAAAACTTTTTGGTACCTTCCTCTTCCGCCTTGAACTTTTTCTCAAGTGCATCCCATATCTCCTTGGCCGATTTGGTCTCGGTGTAGTGGTCATAGAGCCTATCGGATAGGGCATTAAGGATATGCCCCCTACAAAGAAGGTTGTCCTCTTCTCTCTTCCTTCTTTTCTCCACCTCCTCAAGAGTGTCTTTGTCGGATGGCTCGGCTAGAGGTGCCAAGGAAGACTCAAGGATGCAAGCTATCTTGAGTGTTGTCAAAAGGAATTTCACCTTGTCTTGCCACCTAGTGAAATTGGATCCATCAAACCTATCCAACCTCACTAGATCTTTGTTCATGATCTTGATGGTCTCCCCTTCCATTGAAACAAAAAAGGGATAAGCTTTTCAATGTTAGGAAAATATGTATTTTTCGTCAATGGAAATAATAATAAATTACAACTCTATGCAATATATTACAAATAAATAATGATTGATTAAAAAGAGTTACAACTCTATAACTGAAAATTACAAATAAACAAAGAAAATGAAGAACATGATGAAGAAGAAGAGAATAGTAAAATACAACTCTAAGCAAAAGGTTACGAATAAAGTAAATTGTTTGAAACAAAAGAAAAGAAAATATTACAACTCTTGAAAAAGAAATAAAAGTAAATAGATAAGAACAATATAAAGATGAAAAGCAATAGAATCAAAGAAAGGAATAAGAAAAAAAAGATAAACAACTCTCACTCACACTACCAAAGTGAAGAGTGTTGGGGATCACCAACTTGAACAAGGTTTGAAACCTTTGTCCAAAAGCTTATTTCCCCCTAACTCAAGCACTAAGGGATCTCTCATAGATTCTAGGAAATGCTTTCTGGAATTATCAAGCCTCAAGGTGTTTCTAGCCAAGTGCTCTAATGGATAGAAATATTGTTGTGTCTTACAAGTGAGCTATAGGCTCCTATTTATAGAGTTTAGAGACACCCTTTGAATTTCAAATTCCATCAACCCCCATGGCTGTTACCAATGTTTAATTGGATTAATATGGAATTAAAAAGGAGATTTGGGAGTTATTTGGGTATTTTGAGCCGTTCAACAAAGATTGAAAAAACTGAAAAAATGGTCAGTTTTTAGCTTGTGGCCGCGGCCAGAGACATTAGTGGTCACGACCACTAGCCTTTGTCCCACAGGCCGCGACCACCAACATTCAGTGGCCGCGGCCACCGACCATATTCAGCACTAAAAAATGTGCTGTTTTTCAAACGGTTCCAAACCCTCCCAAATGATTTTGTAACTCCCAAAACACATTATTGTGGTTAAAATCATATCTCTAACAGCCATATCACATATGGCTTTATGAAATTCATCTCAATATTGTGTAACAACAAATTTACACAATAAAGGGTAATATTTGGAAGTTACAAATTTGTAACACTAAATATGTTACATTATTTGGATATATCTCATATATCTAAATATTGTAACTCTCTATTATATGTTACAATATGTGACACTCTTTGTCACATTTATTTAATCTAAAACATTATATTATAATATAATATTACATTATATTATAATATAACACTTGTTCTATAGGCAAATTGTTTATATCCACGGCAGGATATTGATTTAGTGGATGGGTGCTCTCACATGTTTCACATAGATTCTATAATTGCATGGCATGGGTTGAGAGGTTGTTTTGTTGTAACTGCCTCGTCAAGGCTGCTACTTCAGTTGTAAGCATTGAGATGTCATCTAATTCAATCATCCCAGCCACCTTCTTTATATTTTCTCTCTCAGTAGGACATTGGTAGTTATTCATGGCCATCTCCTCCGATTATTCATATGCTTCATTAGCACTATTGCTCATGAAATCACCCCTTGTTGCTGCATAAATGATGGTGTACGAGTAGTACCACCAAACCCATTATAAAAGTTGTGGACCAACATCCACTTCTCAATTCCATGATGGGGATACTTCCTCAACAACTCCTTGAAGTGATCCCATGCATCATACAATGACTCCCCATCATTCCGGTGGAAATTATTAATTTTGCCTCTCAACTTTGCAGCTTTAGCCGGAGGGAAAAACTTAGCAAGGAACTTTTGGGCTAGTTCCTCCCACGTAGCGAAATTAACCAAATCTTCACTCGGTCCATTAAGGAAAATGGGAATAGTCAATCAAATTGCATCATCACTCACTCCATTCATAAAAAACATTGGACACAGCTCTAAGAAATTGGCTATGTGTAAGTTTGAGTCCTGAGTAGGTAATCCACAAAATTGAACAGTGGGCTGCAATGGTGGGGTGTCTGATGCATGAATGCACTCCCGTGACAATGGAAAGTACATAATCTCTAAGAGTCCTTGGTCCTCTTTCAACAGGGACCTCTGAAGCAACAAGGATTTCTGCAGCAGCTGCTGCCCCTTGAACATTATTGGCAGCATTGTTTGCTGCAATCCCTTTATTTGCAGCCATTATTGCCTCCAACATCTTATTCTTACAGTTCTTTCTGCAGGTTCTCTCTGTCTCAGGATTTACTAGTATGATCTCAGATGACTTTCCACGTCGCATAAACCAAAACAATCTGAGATCAGAAGATTTAGACACAAACTAAGATAGAATAACAAGAGAAACAATCAACTTAGAGGAAAAATAAGTTGAATTGATATTAATAAATATGAGTCCCTGAAAATGGCGCCAAAAACTTGTTGTGAAAATTTGATAACGCAAATATACGTATCGTTCAAGTAATAAAGTGCACAAGCACGAGTATCGTCCTAGGAAGACTGAAATTCCAATCACCAACACTTAATTCGTATTCTCTATTTGGCTAACAAGTTGACGATAAAAGAAAACTAAAACATACACACAAAAATTATGAAACAAAAACAATTAAAAACTATAAACTCTAAAAAAAAATAACGATAAAGACAACTAATTAATGGATGAAAAATTAGGGAATTTAATCTTGTCGTCTTTCCACTCACTATTTCCATAATGCAATATTCTCATAAATATTTTCTTCTAATAGAGATAGAAAGTTAAAAAAGCATTCTATATTCGGTTTAAGATATATAAAACTCGACCTATGTGTGAATTTTCTATATTTATATGATAAACTCAACACATAGGAAGCTTTAAGCGTGAGAACTCATAAACTACATAAACAATATTGATACTTTCGTTCAATATGGAAATCTACGTTTAATCAATTATAGCATGTTTGAATCTCACATTTCGTTGTAGTATAGTGGTAAGTATTCCCTCTTGTGACAAAAACTTGTTCTGAAAATTTGATAACGCAAGTATACATATCGTTCAAGTAATAAAGAGCACAATCATGAGTATCGTCCCACGAACACTGAAATACCAATTACAAAAACTTAATTCTTATTCTCTATTTGGCTAACGAAAGGTTGACGATAAAAGAAAAATAAACATATACATAAAAATTACGAAGCAAAAACAATTAAAAGCTATGAACTCAAAGCAAATAATGCTAAAGAAAATTAATTAATGGATGAAAAATTAGGGAATCTAATCTCGTCGTCTCTCCACCCTCTATTTCCTTTATGCAATATTCTCATTAATATTTTCTTCTAATTGAGATAGCAAGTTACAAAAGCATTCTATATTTGGGTTAAGATATATAAAACTCGACCTATGTGTGAACTTTCTATATTTCAATGATAAACTCAACATATAGGAAGCTTTAAGCATGAGAACTCATAAGCTACAAAAACTATATTGATACTTTACTTCAATATCGAAATCTACGTCTAATAAATTATAGCATGTTTGATTCTCACCTTTCGTTGTAGTATAGTGGTAAGTATTCCAACCTGTCACAAAAACTTGTAGTGAAAATTTTATAACGCATGTATACGTATCATTCTAGTAATAACGTGCACAAGCACGAGTATCATCCCACGAACACTGAAATACCAATTACCAACACTTAATTCCTATTCTCAAATTGGCTAACGAAAAGTTGACAGTGAAAGAAAAATAAACATATACTTAAAAATTACAAAACAAAAATAATTAAAAAAAAAGTGAACTCAAAGCAAATAATGCTAAAGACAATTAATTAATGGATGAAAAATTAGGGAATACAATCTCATCGTCTTTCCACTCTCTATTTCTTAATGAAATATTCTCATAAATATTTTCTTCTAATTGAGATAACAAGTTACAAAAGCATTCTATATTCGGGTTAAGATATATAAAACTCGACCTATGTGTGAATTTTCTATATTTATATGATAAACTCAACATATAGGAAGCATTAAGCATGAAAACTCATAAGCTACATAAACCATATTAATTCTTTCGTTCAATATTGAAATCTATGCCTAATCAATTATAGCATGTTTGAATCTTGCCTTTTGTTGTAGTATAGTGGTAAGTATTCCCACATGTCACAAAAACTTGTTGTCTAAATTTGATAACGCAAGTATACGTATCGTTCAAGTAATAAAGTGCACAAGCACGAGTATCATCCCTCGAACATTGAAATACCAATTACCAACACTTAATTCCTATTCTCTATTTGGCTAACGAAAAGTTGACGATAAAAGAAAACTCAAACATACACATAAAAATTACGAAACAAAAACACTTCAAAACTATGAACTCCAAACAAATAATGCTAAAGACAATTAATTAATGGATAAAAAATTAGGGAATCTAATCTCGTCAACTTTCCACTCTCTATTTCTTTAATGTAATATTCTCATAAATATTTTCTTCTAATTAAGATAGCAAGTTACAAAAGCATTCTATTTTTGGGTTAAGAGATATAAAACTTGACCTATTTGTGAATTTTTTATATTTCTATGATAAACTCAACATATAGGAAGCTTTAAGCATGAGAACTCATAAGCTACATAAACCATATTGATACTTTCGTTCACTATCGAAATCTATGTCTAATCAATTATAGCATGTTTGAATCTCACCTTTCAGATTTTGACTCAAATTCATATAGATCATGTAATAGATGGCCAATCAATCACAAGCAATAAGCATAGATTGAAAAGATCTAAATATTTGAAGGACAAAACATAAAATTTGCATTAATTCATAGAAGAGTTTCAAGAGACTCAATTAAAATCCCTAATACTAGATTTACTTCATATTCACAACATTCAAATCCATAAAAATTAAAATCAACATGAAATAAAGATAAAAGAAATAAAGAAAAGAAAAACTCTAAGGTGATCTAATGTTTTCCAATGAGCTTCAAACCTTCTTCTTCCAGTCTTGATTCTCCAAAACCTAGGTTTTATGATGAAAATCAAATTAAAATATGAAACTCTACATTTTCCCCACATGAAATGACCAAAATTCCCTTCATTAAAAATATGGAGAATTCTTCACTTTCCAGCCACCTAGCGTGGTTGCACCATACAGTAGCACAGTTGTGCTAATTGCTCTGAAACACCAGTTTTGCCAGAATTTCACCCTTTTGTCGATTTTTCTCATTTTTTCGTTGCAAAACATCCCGAGTCCTTAAAAACTTAAAAAAAAAAGCAAAGCAAGCACAAAATAGAACAAAATAACCCTAATTAACTAAAACACTACCTAAGAAGACACTAAAAAGAGTATAAAACTCATTTATTAGCTCCCAAAGTTTTTGGGTACCCTTATACACCCCAAAGATACACTTTGGATCAAAAAAGATGATTCATAAATGCCTATACCAAAATTCAACTCTCACACTCTCACATGTTGTCTTTTGTGAAATCATTATGGTTTTTGTAACGTCCAAATTTCCCTAATAAGGCTTAGTGCCTTGATTAGGGGGCTAGGAGGGAAATAATTGAATTAATTATGTGGTTATCTGCATGATTATGTGAATTATGTGAGTTATATTATAATATGACTATGCTGCATGTTTAGGTGTATTAAGTATGCATGTGGGCCCGTTTCTTATTAGAAGGGCATTTTTGTAATTTTGACCCATCGGTGGCATACTTATAAATATATGCATTTTATGCTTGAGATCACATTATTATGTCGATATGTTTGGATTATTCGACATGAGGTGATCCTAGTAAGCAAGTTAGCGGTTTAGTCACAACGGGGTCAAATACCCAGCTCGGGGTGAGCCCAGGGGTATTTTTGTAATTTAGTACATTACCGGGAATTATCGGGTAATGGGAAATTAATTGGGAAATTACGAGTTGTTAATTGAGATTGGCAGGAAATGGTGGAAAAAGACCATTTTGCCCTTGAGGTCATTGAAGAGCTTAGGTGAGAGCTAGGGGCGTTTTGGTCATTTCCCTTGCCCATGAGATAACTTAGTCAATTGAGAAGGAAACCTCTAGAGTTAACCGACATCAAAATTAGTAGCACACACTCTCACTCTCTCTCTCGTTCCTATCTTTCCCTCTTGATGCCTTGGTGAGTTCTTTATTTTTGGAGAAGGAAAAGCTTGGAAATTGGAGCTGTGGTTAGAAGTGAAAGCTTATAAGCTTAAGGAAATAGCTGGGAACGATTTCAACAGAGGTAAAATTCAAGTTTTGTTGAGTTTAGTTTTGGTTTTTAAAGTTTTATTGGAATCCTAAGTTTAAGAGATTTTCATTGAGTTCTAAGAATTGTTTTGATGTTTCTGGGCTGTTGAGACTGCTTCCATGGTCAATTGTGAGTAAGAAACAAGTGCTGGGATGATTGTGGGAGGTTAGGCAATTCTTAAAATTGTGAGGAATTTGGGTTCTTTGGGCATTGTAGCCCTCATGAACTCAGAAAGTAGGAGAGGTGCCTTGAACCGCCTTGGCGCTAGGCAGGTTGCGTCGGGCACGTACCTTGTGGTTTTGGGCTCAGGGCTCTCTAACTTGTAGAGCGCCACAACCCTTAGTGAAGGCCGCTGTAGCTCAAATTAGGGAAAATGGCCAATTAAGGTTTTGCATTGTGTGGAATCAAACCTAAGGACTCGGGAAGGATTTTATTACCTGGTTTAGTAGAATTTAAGGTCTCGGGGCTAGGAATTGGTTCGGAAGCCTTTATTTGCTCGTTAGTGATTAATATCATTTGTTGTGGTCGTGACTAGGATTTTATTACCTGGTTTAGTAGAATTTAAGGTCTCGGGGGCTAGGAATTGGTTCGGAAGCCTTTATTTGCTCGTTAGTGATTAATATCATTTGTTGTGGTCGTGACTAGGGTGCCGCTAGGTCTTGGAAGGGATCGTGCTCTAGGGTCATTTTGATTTAGCCAGTGCTTGGACCAGAGGTAAGAAAACTGCATCCAATACGTGTTATATGTGATTAGGGCTTGGCTCACTTGTTGAACATGGTTATGATTAGGGCTCGGGCCCCTGTAAATGAGCATGATTATGATTATGCCAGTGATTGATTGATTAAGCGTGCTTGAATGCTCTGTATCTGGATAATTGCTAAATGATAGTTGTTGAACATGGTTATGCTTGAAATGGCTTAACTTATAAGTCAAGGACAACAATAGTGCGTTGAGCGCTGGTCAAAAGGATTTACTTATAAGTCAAGGCCGATAATAGCACGTTGAGAGCTGGTCGAAATGATTGACTTATAAGTCAAGGGTGACAATAGCGCGCTGAGTGAAGGCTGATACAATTAGGCCTAATTAGGAGTGTGGTATATGCTTAACTGACATTTGGTCACATGGAAATTAATGCCATGTATGCTTGGCCAGCCCCATGGCTAGTTATACAAATGATGGGGCCCTAGGCCCTAGGGTGATTCAATAGTCACTTATCCTAGGCAATGGGCCCCAGTATGACTGTATGGTCACTTTTTATCTAGGGCAACGATGCTGGCAGGGAGATTCGCAGCGCGTGTGTTCAAGAGGAGAGCCCATGGGCTCTCTGCCTAGGGGCCAGCCGCGACTCTTGGGTCGTGACGCTTGAAGGGCTTATGAGCCCTGGGAAGGTCTTGAGTGCAGGAACTCAGACATAGGGGCTTGGGATCAATTCTACTACCCAATTTAGTAGAATTTGAAATCCCAAAGGCTAGGAATCGGCCAGGAAGCCTTTTTTCGCTCAGTATTGATATGATTCTATATTATGGTTGTGCCTAAGTTACCGCTAGGGGCTCAGAATCAGGATCGTGCTCGAGGGTCGTTCTTATTATACGTTGCACTCGGACCTAAGGTAGGAAAACTGCACCCAGTACATGTTAAATGTGATTATCTGCATGATTAGAGCTCGGCCCCGTTAAGGAACATGGATATTACTATGTTTGTATTTAATTGGATGAGATATACGATTAATATGTATGCATACTTGTATTTTCTGAAGTATGGTTATCTGTGTAGTGCCTTACTACCCTAGAGCCGTTACCATGTGATTTTAAAATGTGTATTTGACTCGTTAATCGAGGTGTTAGACCCAAATGTGTAATTAAATTAAAGCAAAGACTCATTTAATAAAACCTCCATACAAAAGATTTAAACTTTCCTTAAGATTGTAAAAGAGTTACAATGGGATCCCAAAATGTTGCTTAAGACATATATACAACTCAAAAGTCACTGTACAGTCGACCCAAGCTAAACTCACCAGGATTCAATTTAAACATACACTAAAGCCAAATTTGAGTCTAGGACCTTTAATAACACATCCTCAAAAACACAAACAACCCAAAATCCAAGTCAAATCCTTAACCCAACTCAAAACCCTACCTAGAGCTAAACTCACCCAAAACCTAAGTTGATCACAAATTTTCACAAGGAAAACAGGTTATAAACCTTACCTTATTAGTAATTTTGAACTCTGAACTAAACCCCAAGTAATCCTAGCCTCCACCCTCTTCAATTCCTAAGCCAAATCTCCAAAGTTCAACAACTCCCCCAAGGCTCAAGAAGGAAAGTGTGAGCTGAGAGTGTTTTCTTCTTTTTCCTTCCATTTTTCCTTAGGTTCTAGGGTGTTCTAGCAGCTAATTATATCCAAAGCTTAGAGAATGACCAAAATTCCCCTAGTCTTATCCTTAGACCTTTACTGCCTCCAAGGGCAAACCTGTCAATTACCACATTCCCCGCTAATCCTCAAGTAGTCCTATAAAGTCCCAATTAATCCCGACATACCCAATTTATCACCAAATAACTACCTGTTACCCAGTAAATTCTGAATACACACTACATTCCCAAAATACCCCTAGGCTCACCCTAAGCCGGGTATTTAACCCCGCTGTGACTATTCCACTAATCATCTCACTAGGATTGCCTCGAGTAGAATATCGCAAATGTATCCACATAATAATGTGGCCTCAATCGTTTAACCCATACAATCACATTTATACCCTCAACGAGTCAAAATTACAAATATGCCCTTATTAACAAGAGCGGGCCCACATGCATATTTAATACACATAAACATGCCTATATATTCATATTACCCTATAAATCATGTATGCCACGTAGTCACACATATGTTCAATTAATTCCACATATATAAATCCAATTATGCCCTCCCGGCACCCTAATCAAGGCACTAAGACTTATTAGCAAATTCAGGACATTACAAATATCCCCTCCTTACAGGAATATCATCCTCAAAATTTTACCTAAACATCTCGGGATACCGATCCCGCATAGCTCTCAAGTTGCCTCTTCTACTTTGTTGTTTCTCCACAACACTTTCACTAAGGCAACGATCTTGTTCCACAAGACTTTATCCTTTCTGTCTAGGATTTGAACCGGTTCCTTCTCATAAGACAAATTCTGATCCAATTCTAGGTTTTCATACTCATCACATGTGCAGGATCTGATAAGTACTTCCAGAGCATAGACACGTGAAACACATTGTGAACCCCTGATAAAGCTGGAGGCATAGCTAATTTGTAAGCCACCTCTCCAACTCATTCTAGAATCTCAAATGGGCCAACAAACCTAGCACTCAATTTTCCTTTCACTCCTCTCAAAGGAGAAACTCTGAGAAACACATAGTCACCTACTTGAAACTCTACGCCTCTACGTTTCAAGTTTGAGTAACTCTTCTATCTACTCTGGGAGGTGAGCATTCAAGCTCTAATTTTCTCAATTGACTCATTAGTCCTTTGAACTGCCTCTGGACCTAAATACTTCCTATCACCCATCTCATCCCAATGAATGGGCAATCTGCATTTCCTCCCATACAACATTTCATATGGAGCCACTCTGGTAGTTTCCTGATAAATGTTATTATAGGAAAACTTAATCAAAGGGAGATACTTACTCCAAGATCCCCCAAAATATAACACACATGCCCGCAACACATCTTCTAGTATTTGAATCATCCTCTCAGACTTTCCATCCGCTGAGGATGATAAGTTGTACTGAATCTCAACTGCATGTCCATAGCCTTCTGTAGGCTTTCCCAAAACTTAGAGGTGAATGTGGGGTCCCTGTCTGACACTATCAATTTTGGAGCCCCATGGAGACGCACAATCTCCTTTATGTACAATTCAACATACTGCTACACCATATAATTTGTTCTAACAGGCAAAAAGTGGGTTCATTTGGTATACCTATCTTCAATCACCCACATAGAATCATGTTGCCCCACTGTTCTCGAAAATCCAATCACAAAGTCCATAGTAATATCTTTCCACTTCAACTCTTGAATCCCTAAAGGCTGCAACAACCCTGCTGGGCTTTGGTGCTAAGCCTTCACCTGCTGACAGGTTAAACAATAGGCCACATAATCAACCATATATTTCTTCATTTCTGGCCTCCAATACAGAGCCTTTAGATCTTGGTACATTTTCATCGTGCCCATATGTAGGGTATAAGGAATGGTATGAGACTCATCCAGAATCTCTTGCTTGATACCAGAATCCATCGAAACGTAAATCCAATTTTTATACCTCAACAAATCTGCCTCTAAAATAGTGAAGCCTCTAGCCAATCTAGCTAAGACATTCCTCCCATGTTTCTTTAACTAAGGATCCTCCTTCTACACTTCTCTATTGGCTAGCTGAACAACTACCAGTTCAATTCCCGCTCTCTTCATTTCTTCAGATAACTTTTCTGATATCTGTTTTGAACTGAACAATTTTCCTAAACCCCTCTAACTTAATGCGTTGACCACCACATTGGCCTTCCCTAGATGGTACAAAATCTTACAATCATAGTCCTTTACCAACTCCAGTCAACACCTTTGGCATAATTCAAATCTTTCTGAGTAAAGAAATACTTCAAACTTTCATGGTTAGAGTATATTTCGCACTTTTCTCCATACAAGTAGGGCCTCCATACCTTCAGTGCGAATACCACCACCGTCAGTTCCAGGTCATGAGTAGGATACCTCTGTTCATACTCCTTCAACTGTTTAGAAGCATAGGATATCACCTTTCTAGCTTGTATCAGTACACAACCCAAACCCTGCCTCGAAGCATCACAGTAGACCACAAACCTTTCCTTGTCTATTGGAAGACTCAGTACTAGAACAGGAATCAGTCGTCGCTTCAACTCCTTAAAACTGTTCTCATATCTATCTATCTAGATAAACTTGGTCTTCTTACACATCAACTTAGTTAATGGTGTTGCTATTCTGGAGAATCCCTTAACGAATCGTCGATAGTAACCTGCTAACCCCAGGTAGCTTCTAACCTCTGGTACATTGCTTGGTCTTGACCAATCTCTCATTACCCCTATCTTTGTTGGATCCACTAGAATCCCCTCCATACTCACCATATGACCTAGAAATGTTACTTGGGGTAACCAGAATTCACACTTACTAAACTTTTAGCGTACAACTTATCCTCCCTCAGCCTCTGTAGTACCAAATGAAGATGTTGCTCCTGTTCTATTTTTGATTAGGAGTACACCAGTTTATCATCAATGAACACAATTACAAACTTATCCAAATAATCCTTGAATACCCTATTCATCAAATCCATGAAGGTTGTTGGGGGCACTGGTTAATCCAAAAGACATGACCAAGAATTCATAATGTCCATACCTCGTACGGAACGTGATCTTTGGCATATCATCTTCCTTAATCCTCAACTGATGGTAGCCAGACCGTAGGTCAATCTTAGAAAATATTGTCTTTCCTTGTAACTGATCAAACAAATCGTCAATCTTGGGCAGTGGGTAATTATTCTTAATAGTCAACTTATTTAGCTCTCGATAATAGATGCACATTCTTAATGAACAAAAGAATGTGCATCTATTATCTGGACCAGGAGGAACAAAAGAATCTGGGGCCTTTCTCTTCTGCTCACTGGGGCCACTACCTTAGCCAAAACTAGTGAAGGGAGGCACCATCCTTCGAGTATCACACCTTGCGGCACCTTCTTTCCATATTTGGTCTTCATCACCCTCAGGAGTAAGGACTTTTCCCACATCTTGAGCATAAGTAGTATTTAAGTGATCCAGTGTTATCTTGACATCCCAGGCTATCATAACATTCAACCCCCATACAAAATGATCTCTCTTTTCCATATCAGTAGGCACCAAATTTGGCGTGAATTTAGCTAACCGGTAAAAATTCAGAGCGTACTCTGTTACAGTTATTCTATTCTATGTTACATTAGTGAATTCATCTGCCTTTGCAGCTCAAACTGCAATACTATAATACTTCTCATTGAAAATGTCCCTGAACTCATCCCAAGTCATAGTGATCACATCTCTCCTCAAAGACAAAACTTCCCACCAGATGCAGGCATCATCTCTTAACATGTAACTAGCACAAGCCGCCATCTCATTTCCTTCCACCCTCATAAAATCCAGAATAGAAGTAATCATGTTCATCCACTACTCTACCCGCAGTGGGTCCAGACTGCCCTTAAAGGTGGGATCGTTCTCCTTTTTGAACCTCTCATATAGAGGCTCCCATCTAGTCTCCACTATAGGCTAGACCAGCACTGGTGCAACAGCCTATGGAGCCTATATTCAAACATCCTGAGGAGGAGCCTGGTGTCTCAGTCCTCGGAGTTCATCTTCATTCCTCTAGGGTCTCGCTTGCATCTCTTTGAACATTTGTTGCCAGTTTTGTGGGGCAGGTGGAGGGTCCTGACCCGGGTTGTTATCTTTGGCCATATTTCCGCGGAGTCGGTTTGATCGTCGAGGCATAACTTCAATATGCTTGCAATCAATAACGCCACACATCAGGCATGATAACAACATCCAAAGAAACCATCCCCCCCGATTCAACCGATCAATCACAAATAGCAAACCAATACAATATACACATAGCATAATCATATAACAATCAAGGGGCCATGTCCTAGCAATATATACGCATCATGCTCTTTATATCAATGGGAAGAGAGGGAAATTTAGATAAGCAATTAGATAAATATTTCACTTAATACCGACCAACCTTGAGTCGAGCTTGTCTTTGGCAACGAGCGTACATGTTTGATCAATCTCTAGGGACCATAATCCTTGGCACGCTCTGATACCAAGTTGTAGCGCCCTACTACCCTAGAGTCGTTACCATGTGGTTTTAAAATTTGTATAACTCTCTAATCGAGGTGTTAGACCTAAATGTGTAATTAAATTAAAGCAAAAACTCATTTAATAAAACCTCTATATAAAAGATTTAAACTTTCCTTAAGATCGTAAAAGAGTTACATTGGGATGCCAAAATGTTGTTTAAGACATTTTTACAACTCAAAAGTCACTGTACAGTTGACTTAGGTGACAAAATCAGACATTCACATTGCGCTCCTCAAAGGTGCCTCAACCGTGGTGGCCAGGTAGGCCAAATATGTACGCACCGCTCTAAGCTCTCCGACTCATGGTTAGTCGACATTTTCCTTGCCCTTACCTACACCATAGAGCACCCATGAGCAAAGGCCCAACTAGAAAACTTCACCAACAAAACATATAATAATTCATTTCAATATATGCATAACTAATAAAACACAACAGACAATCCACATGTTTCCATTAAAATTCACAACAACGACCTAAGCTAGTCAATGTGCGTTACCAGGCACCAAGTTCACGGTCCTAACCAAGCGGGTGGGTATGACAACCTTAGATGAACCTGCCACGACGACCTGCATTCACCATGCCTATTGCCAATCCTGACCCTTGCTGCTCAGTCACAAATACATATATGACATAATATTTACAAATATTTACACATAACACTAAGCACAATACAAGCATAGATAATCAGGCCATGCCCTGCTCTACATGCACAGGTAGTTTTCTTACCTCGAGTCCCAAGCTGACAGTATAAGGCGATCCCGAGCACGATCCTTAATCCCGAGCCTTAGCGGTATAACCTAGTCAGAATTAAATAGTGGATATCCATGAACACCTAAACAAATTAAAAACTTCAGAATAACATACTAGCCTCTGGGACCGCAAATTCTACAAAACTGGGTAGTAGAATTATTCCCGATCCCTGAGTTTGAGTTCTCAAGCTTAAAATCCTTATTTGGCCATTTTTTCTTATGCGCGTCGCGATGCCCCCTAATGGGTCACGACATGCATCAAGTTAAAGGCTCCCAACCCTTACATTCCCAGGGACATGCGTCACGACTCAGCCTTGAAGGGTCGCAGTGCGCCTAGGACAAAGTTGAAAACCCCAGGCCCTAGGTTCACGCAGGTCGTGGCGCGACCGTACGAACCCATATTTACCAGCTTTCTTCCTATGTTTTCACCGAGCTAAACTCACCACGATTCAATTTAAACATACAGTAAAGCCAAAGTTGAGTCCAGGACCTTCAATAACACATCCTAAACAACACAAACAACCCGAAATCCAAGTCAAATCCTTAACCCAAACTAGAGCTACACTCACCAAAAACTTAACTTGATCCAAAAATTCACAAGGAAAATAGGTTATAAACCTTACCTTATTAGTAATTTTGAACTCTGAGATGAACCCCAAGTAATCCTAGCCTACACCCTCTTCAATTCCTAAGCCAAATCTCTAAAGCTCAACAACTCCCCCAAGGCTCAAGAGAGAAAGAGAGATGCATGAGAGAGAGGGAAAGTGTGAGATGAGAGTGTTTTATTCTTTTTCCTTCTGTTTTTCCTTAGGTTCTAGGGTCCTCTAGCAGCTAAGTCTATCCAAAGCTTAGAGAATGACCAAAATGACCCTTGTCTTATCTTTAGCCCTTTAATGCCTCCAAGGGTAAACTCGTCATTTACCACATTCCCCACTAATCCTCAAGCAGTCCTATAAATTCCCAATTAATCTTGGCATACCCAATTTATCACCAAATAACTACCTGTTACTCGATAAATCTTGAATACGCACTACGTTCCCAAAATACCCCTAGGCTCACCCCAAGCCGGGTATTTAACCCAGGTTTGACTATTCTGCTAATTCGCTCACTAGGACTGCCTTAAGCCAAACATCACAAATATATCCACATAATAATGTGGCCTCAATCATTTAACACATACAATCACATTTATACCCTGAATGGGTCAAAATTACAAGTATGCCCTTATTAACTAGAACGAGCCCACATGAATATTTAATACACATAAACATGCATATTTATTCATATTACCATATAAATCATGTAAGCCACATAGTCACACATATGTTCAATTAATTTAACATATATAAATACAATTATGCCCTCTCAACACAGTAATCAAGGCACTAAGCCTTATTGGCAAATTTGGGGTGTTACAATCTGTATCTGGTTATATGTTTATATGAATATCTAGTTATGGCATTGACTTATTAGTCAAGGGTGGTAATAGCGCACTATGCACTAGTCGAGAGGCTTAGGCCTAATCAGTGACGTACTATTACGTTGGTCGACCCTATTGTCATTTGGAAAAACAAAACGCTTGGCTAGCTCTATGGCTAGTTACTCAAAACTAGGGAAAATGGCCCCGAGTGTCTCTATGGTAACCTAGCTAGGGCATAGGGCCCTGGGTTGACTCTATGGTCATTTATTCTGGGCATCGGGCCCCAGAATGGTCTTTTATAATCATTTATTTGTAATTATATGCATGCATGAGTAGGTTATTACTGGTGGACATGATAGATATGCGTTTGGAATTCGTATTTACTATTCATACACTTGTTTATAGTTTTCTTGCTGAGCCTTGGCTCAAGGGTGATGCATGGTGCAGGTAAAGGGAAGGAAAAACTTGACCAGCCCTGAGTTGGAGAGCTTCGGTGGCGCGTGTACATATTCGGTTGCTTGACCACCACGACCAGGGTTATCTTACAGGAACTAGGGTTGTATCCCATATTTTTCCACCTAGGTCGGCTTGGCTTGTATTTTGACTTGTATATAACCTTTTAAACCCCTGTTTATGTTATTTTGGGTTCCCATGTATATACTAAACTTTTAAATGAAAAGTCAACGTTTCCTTTTGACCAAAATTTATAACCCTAACCTATGTCTTTAACCTTAGCTACACGTTTATAACCAAGGAACTTTATTAGCAAGTCTGTCACTATTTAAAGTAGACGGTGTAATGGTCCTAGATTAGGAGGACTTTCCAACATGGTATTAGAGCTGCCAAGGTTTAAGGGTTTCTAAAGTTTGGCCTAGCACGTACACTCGGCACTAAAGACAAGCTCGACTCAAGGTTTGGTAACTAGTTATGTGATTAAGTGCTTAACTATTTAAATGAATGCATATGCCTTGTCTACATGCCTTATTAGGGAGCATGAGGTATCTGATAGGGCTAGGCCCCTTGATTGTAATGTGTATTATAGAGAGATGCTTATTAGTACTATGATTGATTATAAATGTTAAAGAAGCACTTATTTGTGCTTTTAATTGCATATTATCCAGTAAATGGTTATTAGTATTGTTAATACTGGAATGTATTAAAGAACATGCTTATTAGCATTGCTATACATGTATAAAAGCTTGAACATGCTTATTTGCATCGTTAATTTCTTATGAATTCATTATTAGCATCACTATTTGCTGATGAATATCAGGATGTTCTTATTAGCACCATGGTGGAATATATTATGTGTTGGCATGCTTATTAGCATTGCATCTGTTTGTTTGTTCAGTATAGGACAGCCAGGCAACGAGATGTATATTTATTACTTACCTAATGGCTAAATCGATCATTGTAGAGTGGGACAGTTGTCAGTATGCTTCCTCGAAGGCTAGAGAGGTTGGTAGGCCAAGAAATATAGACTATGGAAGAGAATGATCAGGGCCAAGCCCCACCGCCAACTCTAGAAAACTGGCAACAGGTGCTTGTTGATATGCAAGCCAGTTGCAGAAGCAAGAAGATGAGATTTGCCTCTTAAGACAGCAACATGTTCAAATAGGGAACCTACAACCCGTAGTTCCAGTAGTGATATAACCAGTGGTAGTACAACCTAAGGCAGTGGAAAACAGATGGGAACCCCGGTATGAGAGAATCATGAAACAACACCCTCCAGTATTTGAGGGAAGCTTAGACCCAGTGAAGACTGAGTAGTGGATGACAATGATAACCGCCATCTTGGATTTCATGAGAGTGGGTGGTAATGAGAGAGTGGCTTGTTGTAACGCCCCAAGTCTACTAATAAGGCTTAGTGCCTTGATTAGCGTTCCAGGAGGGCAATAATTGATTTAATTGTATTATTACATGGTTAAT
Organism: Humulus lupulus; assembly: GCF_963169125.1. Lineage (NCBI taxonomy): Eukaryota > Viridiplantae > Streptophyta > Magnoliopsida > Rosales > Cannabaceae > Humulus > Humulus lupulus. The sequence goes on from NC_084793.1 coordinate 205,226,942, forward strand.
TGTGATATATTTGTATCAATAAATAATTACTCGAATTATATTATTATATGACTACATATGCATGTTTAGGTGAATTAAATATGCATGCGGGCTCGTTCATGGTAATTAGGGCGTATTTGTAGTTTTGGCCTGTTGAGGGCATAAATGTAAATTATGGGTGTGTTATGACTGAGAGAACAGTATTATGTAGAAATATTTGTGATGTGTGATCCGAGACGGTTCTACGAAGCGGAATAGTCACAACAGGGTTGAATACCCACCTCGGGGTGAGCCCAGGGGTATTTTTGGAATGTAGCGCATGTTTAGGGTTACTGGGTAACGAGTAGTCATTTTGTGATTATTTGGGTATGCCAGGATTAATTAGGGATCTATAGGAATAATCGAGGAATTAGCGGGATGTGGCAAATGACAGATTTACCCTTGGTTGTATTAAAGGGCTAGGATTGATCTTAGGGGTAATTTGGTCATTTTGAGGCTAAAGGGTAGACTTGGTTGGACTTATGTCATCAGAACATTTAGGAAGGAAACATAAAACTCTCAACTGACCTCTCTCTCTCTCTCCCACATTCATTCTCTCTCCCTCTCTCTATCTCTCTTGGTGCTTGGAGGAGTTTTGGGAACTTTGAAGGAGTTTGCTTAGATTTTGAGGATTTGAGGCTGGGGACCAGGGGAAATCGAGCTAGGAAGAAGTCTGAGGCAGGTCAAGGTCAAAATTCATAGCTGGGGTAAGCTCTAACCTTGATTTAATTAAGTTTTGGGACTGTTTTTTTTTTAGTGTTTTGGGAGTTTTTCACTTAAGAGATTAAGTTAGGTTGTGATGAGGTTTTTGGTTGAGTTTTTGGGTTTATGTACTACTCAAGGTGTAGTGGAAGTATTTTTGGATTCAATTATGGCATTAGAACATGTTTGGATCGATTTGCAGGGGGTTTAGAAATCTAAAAAAGCTAGAAGTTATGGATTTGCAGGGTCACGCCGCGGCGCTGTTCTTGAGCACCACGACTCGCATGAATTCAGAGACCATAGGGAATTCGCTGAATTGCCTCAACGCCACGGCTCTGGGTAGGGCACGCCACAATGCGTGTCCATAGAAATTAAGAGTTGGGGTCTCAAACTTGTAGAGGGGCGAGACTCTAAATGTGGGGGCACCGCGACTATAATTGAGGGCGTTGTGGCGCAAATAGGGGTTTTTGGCAAAATTAGGGTTTTAAGCAAGGGAACTCAAATTTAAGGGTTCGGGAAGGATTCTACTACCTGGTTTAGTAGGATTCGAGGGACCATAGGCTAGAATATTATTCTGAAATTTTTAATTTGTTTAGGGATTGATGGATAATTATTATTATTGCATTGTGACTAGGTTTTATCGCCAAGGCTCGGGTTTAGGGGATTGTGCTCGGGATCGCCCTAGTCAGTCAGCTTGGGACATAGGTAAGAAAACTGTTTATGCCTGTAGAGCACGGTATGGCCCGATTATCCATTTTTAATGCTATGTGTGAGAGTTTATGATTGTTATGTTCTGTTTGTGTAATTTTGACTGATCGACAAAGGCCAGGATCGATGATGGCCAGAATTGGCGAAGGTCGGGAACGAAAACAACCATGCTGAATGCAGGCCGCCATGGCATTCACCCATTTGGTGAAGACCGTGAATGAAGGCTAGGATCTAGGGTGTTGAACTCACCCATTTCGTGAAGACCGTGAACCCAGTGCCTAGTAATGCACCTGGGTCGGCATAGGCCGTCATGTGAATAGTCTGTTATAAGTTTAAAATTATGCATTTACTGGAAAAAATTGTTATATGCTATGGGTGTGAGTTTTCTTCATGGGTCTTGGCTCACGGGTGCTCTATGGTGCAGGTAAGGGAAATGGAAAGGCCGACCATTCATGAGTTAGAGGGCATGGAGCGGCGCGTACATGTTTGGCCTACCTGGCCACCACGACTGGGGTTGTTTTGAGGGACATGTTATAAACAATTGGTTTTGTCGCTTAGGTCGACTGTACTATAACATTTGGATTGTAAATATAATTTGAAACAATATTTTGGGATCCCAGTGTATCACTTTTATAACTTTAATGGTTGTCCAAACCTTTTATACTGAATTTTCATTAAATGAGTCTTTATTCCGATTTAATAACACTTTTCATTCTAAAACCTCAATTATTGAGTTAATGGAACATTTTAAAATCACATGGTAATGACTCTAGGGTAGTAGGGCGTTACACCTGTGCTGCTTATACCTTTTGAGAGGATGCCTGAATATGGTGGAAGGTGGTATCCAGACCAGGAATGTAAATACTATGGAATGGGAAGAATTCAGAACTCTGTTTAATGAGAAATACTTCAACGATACAGTTAGAGCTGCAAAGGCTGAAGAGTTCGACAAGTTACTTTAGGGCAACATGTCAGTGACCGATTATGCCCTGAAGTTTGATAGATTGGCAAAGTTTACCAGGGATTTGGTGCTCACTGATGGGACCAGAAGGTAGAGGTTTATCTAGGGGCTACAACCTATGATATCTCGAGATGTTTTTATCACTACTGTGCCAGGAGTGACTACTTACGAGTAAGTTATTGAGAAGGCGCTCACAACTAAGAGCACAGAGAACAAGATCAGGTGCAAGAGTGCAGTCAGAAGGGATTTTAGGAGGCTGGGACCTCCATTTGCAGGCTTTGGTAGGGGAAGAGGCCCTAGTGACCAAAAGAGAGACTCCAAATACATTTAAGCTCCAGGGCTGGATAAGAGGCCACGAGGCGTACAGGTAGGCCGCCAGGGTGGCGGTGAGACCTGGAGAGTATTCCCAGAGTGTATTTGATGCAGGAGGTGCCATATTGGGGAATGTCGGGTGGAGGGCTACTTCATCTGCGGGATTGTGGGACACATGAAGAAGGATTGCAAGAAAACCAATAAGGAAGAGCCCAAGAAGGTGGACAGCCTGACGCTAGCTCAGGTGTTCGCCTTGACTCAGGTAGAGGCCGAGGCTAGTCCTTTGGTGGTTACAAGTAAGATTTCTAGTGGTGGGACCCTTTATAATATTTTGATTGATTCGGGTGCTACACATTCTTTTGTTGCTAGTAGGATTATTGATGGAATGTATAGACCTTGTGACTTTTATCTTGTGGGGTTTGGTACTTTGCTACCTATTGGGGAGTTAGTGGTTTCCTGGAGATGGGTCAGATCATTACCAGTGATAGTGGATGGTAGAGAGTTGTCACTTGATTTGATTGAGCTAGTCATGAGTGACTTTGATATGATCTCGTGTATGGATTGGTTAGCAAAGTATGTGTTAACGATAGATTGCAAGATGAAGATGGTAACCTTTGAGCTTGAGGGTGAGGATCCCTTTGTACTTATTGGCACTGTGCATGGACCCCATATACCTATGATATCTGTACTTAGATCTAGAGACCTACTGCAAGGGAGATGCATAGGATTCTTAGCTAGTGATGTAGATACCACTCAAGTCGTGCCAATGGGACCAGGACAGACAAGATTGGTGTGTGAGTTTCTAGATGTGGTTCCAACAGATCTGCCAGGGGTACCTCCACACAGGGAGATAGAGTTTGTGATTGAGTTGGCACCAGGGATGGAACTAGTGTCTAAGGCATTGTACAGAATGGCCCAAGCAGAGCTGAAGAAACTAAAGTTTCAGCTACATGAATTACTAGACTTGGGTTTCATTAGGCCTAGTTTCTCGCCATGGGGCGCACCAGTTCTCTTCATGAAGAAGAAAGATGGTTCTCCTAGGATGTGTATCGATTATAAAGAATTGAACAAGTTAACTATCAAGAACAAGTGTCCTCTGCCAAGGATTGATGATCTATTTGATCAGTTACAGGGTAAGACAATATTCTCCAAGATAGATCTTTGATATAGTTATCACCAGCTGAGGAATAGGGAGGAAGATATATTGAAGACAACTTTTCACACCAAGAATGGGCATTATGAGTTTCTGGTGATGTCATTTGGATTCACTAATGCCCATCATCATTTATGGATTTGATGAATAGAGTGTTCAAAGATTACCTTGATCGGTTCGTGATCATTTTTATCGACGATATACTAGTATACTCTCAGTCAGAGACATAGCACGAGCAACATCTTAGATTAGTACTACACAGGATGAGAGAGCACAGGCTGAGAGAGCATAAGCTGCATGTGAAATTCAAGAAGTGTAAGTTCTGGTTACCACAGGTGAATTTCATAAGTCACATATTCAATAAAGATGGAATTATGGTGGATCCAGCAAAGATTAAGGCAGTCAGAGGCCAAGGCCGAAGAATGCTTCAGAGATCAGAAGTTTCTTGGGAATGGGAAGTTATTATAGATGCTTTGTGGAGGGTTTTTTCAAGATTGCATCACCACTGACAGAGTTCACACACAAGAATTAAAGGTTTATATGGTCAGACAGATGTGAGGACAGCTTCCTGAGACTGAAGAGGAATCTGATCACCGCTCCAGTTTTGAGTCTTCATAAAGATCAAGACAAGTTTGTGGTCTATTATGATGCCTCAAAACATGGTTTAGGTTGTGTCTTTATGAAGATAGGAAAAGTGATTGCCTATGCATCACATCAGCTGAAGGAATATGAATAGAGGTACCCCACACATGATCTAGAACTTGCAGCAATGGTTTTTGCACTGAAGGTGTGGCGACACTACTTGTATGGTGAGAAGTGTGACATATACACTGAACACAAGAGTTTGAAATACTTCTTCACCTAGAAGGTCTTGAACATGAGACAGAGGCGTTGGTTAGAGCTGGTGAAGGATTATGATTGTGAGATCCTTTATCACCCAAGGAAAGCCAACGTGGTTGCAGATGCCTTAAGCCAAAAGGGTCTGGGACAACTGTACAGTTCTAGGCAAATATCCAGAGAGTTGGCATAGGATATGAATAAATTAGGTATTGAGCTAGTGGTGGGCCAGTTAGCCAAAATCACCCTACAGTCTAGTCTTTTAGAGAGGATCAAAGAGAAAGATTTGAGTGACCCATAGTTTGGAAGGATTAGTAGGGACGTCCTAGCTAGAGTGGCTAAGGACTATACAGTGTCAGACGTGGGTTTATTGAGGTACACGGATTAGATTTGTGTTTCGATGGACGGTGGGATCAGATGGGAGATTCTGGATAAATCTCATATTACCCCTTATTCTCTACATCCAAGCACCACGAAGATGTACCAGGATCTGAAAGCTTTATATTGGTGGCCTAGGATGAAGAGGGACGTGACTGAGTACGTGGAAAAGTGCCTGACCTGTCAGTAGGTTAAGGCATAGCATCAGAGACCAGCAAGGCTACTACAACCTTTGGATATCCCAGAGTGGAAGTGGGAGGACATCACGATGGATTTCGTGGTGAGGTTGCCTAGGGCAGTGGGCCAGCATGATTTAGTTTGGGTCATCGTGGACCGTTATATGAAGTCAGCTCACTTTTTACCAGTGAGGACGAACTACATAGTTGACCAGTATGCAAATATCTATGTGAGAGAGATAATATGCCTTCACGGGACTCTGAGATCTATTGTGTCTGATAGGGATCCTATCTTTACTTCCAAGTTTTGGGGAAGTTTACAGAAGGCAATGGGTACACAACTGAAGTTCAGTACAACTTATCACCCTCAGACTGATGGTCCGTCTGAGAGGACTATCCAGATATTGGAGGACATGATGAGAGCATGTGTATTGGACTTTGAAGGGTCCTCAAGTAAATATTTGCATCTGATAGAGTTTTCTTATAATAACAACTACCAGTCGACTATTGGAGTGACACCTTATGAGATGATGTATGGTAGGAAGTGTAGATCACCCATTCACTGGGATGAGATAGGTGAAAGGAAATATTTGGATCCTGAGGTAGTTCAGAGGACCACTAAGGCTATTGAAAATATTAGAGCTTGAATGTTGGCATCTCAGAGTAGACAGAAAAGTTATTCAGACCCTAAGCGGTGGAACATAGAGTTCCAAGCGGGAGACTATGTCTTCCTTAGGGTTTCACGACTGAGAGGGGTGAAGAGATTTGGGAAGAAGGGAAAGTTGAACCCTAGATTGGTTGGACCACTTGATATCCTTGAGAGGATCGGTCAGGTGGCCTATATGTTGGCCTTACCCCCAGCATAGTCTAGACTGCACAAATATTTCATATTTCCATGTTAAGGAAGTACGTATCAGATGAGACTCATGTGTTGAGTTACAAGGATCTGGAACTGGAGACAAATTTATCCTATGAGGAGCAACCAGTTTAGATTTTAGATAGGAAGAACAAGGTCTTGAGGAGCAAGACTATACCTTTGGTTAAGGTATTATGGAGGAACAACAAGGTCGAGGAAGCGACTTGGGAGCTAGAGTCAGATATGCGCGGATAATATTCCGAGCTGTTCAGGTGAAATTTCAAGGACGGAATTCCTATAAGGAGGGGATAGTTGTAACAACCCAAATTACCTAATAAGGCTTAGGTCCTTGATTAGGGGGCCATGATTGCAAATTATTGAGAATTATTTGAATATATGTGATTTAATTATGAAATATGTGTTTATGTGCTATGTATGTGTATCATTATATGATTACGTGAGTTATATTATAATATGACTAGATATGCATGTTTAGGTGTATTAAATATGCATGTGGGCTCGTTTCTTATTAGGAGGACAATTTTCGTAATTTGGCCCATTACAAGTATATTTGGAATATATGTGCATATATGTGATATATGTGTGAGACCACATCATTATGTGGATATATTTGGTTACTCGGCACGAGGTGATCCTAGGGAGAAAGTAAGCGGGAGAGTCACAACGGGACCAAATACCCGACTCGTGGTGAGTCAAGGGGTATTTTGGGTATTTAGTACATTACCAGGATATCGGGTAATGGGAGTAAATATTTGAGGATATATTTAGAGTTAGTGAGATTAGGACAGAATTTTGACCATTTTACCGTCGGGGACGTTTTTGGTACCCCGAGCTTCGAGATTTGCTTAGAGTTACTTGAAATGTAAGTAAACTACACACAAATATAAAAACACAAAAAAATACAAATTCTCTCACTCATGTACTCTCTCTCTCTCCCTCTCAATTCTTTGAAATTTCTTGCGATCTAATGGGAATCGAAGCTAGCTTAGGCTTCGGATTGGTTGGGGAAAGGCTTAGCGTTGTTTTCGTAGTAGAGGTATCGATTTCTAGCCTCATTTCTTTATGTTTTCTCTAGTTTTAGTTGAGTTTTAGAGTTTTGAAAACTCAAATATAAATTTGGTTTTGTGAGGAGTTTTAAGTTTGTTTTTAGGGATGGTTTTGAGGCTTATGAAGTGCTGAGTTGATTGGGAACTATGTTTTTGGGATTTGGCTATGTTTGGTTGGGTTTTTAGTGAGTTTTCGCTTGAAGAAAATGAGGGAAAAATTAGGTTTTCATGTCGAGCTGCAATCCTGTTCTTGGGGCTCCAAGACTCTCATAAATGAAAGGGAAAGGAGGTGTTGAACCTGCATTTGGGTCGCGGTGCTTGTAGGGATAGTCGTGGCGCATGTGTTCAAGAGGTGAGCCCTTGGGCTATCTTCCTAGGGGCGGGTCATGGCTCTTGGGCCTTAGGCCATGATGCTTGAAGGGCTTTTGAGCCTCGAGAAGGTCTTAAGTGCAGGAACTCAGACTTAGGGGCTCGGGATTAATTCTACTACCTGGTTTAGTAAAATTCGACGCCCCAGAGGCTAGGACTTAGTCCAGAAGCCTTTATTCACTTGTAATTGATGAGATTCTATATTATGTTTGTGAGTAGGTTACTAATAGGGGCTTGAAATCAGGATCGTGCTCGAGGGCCGTTCTTATTATACATTGCAATCAGACTTGAGGTAAGAAAACTGCACCCAATACGTGTTAAATGTGATTATCTACATGATTAGATCTCGACCCTATTAAGGAACATGGGTATTACTGTGTTTGTATTTAATTGGTTGAGATATACGATTAATATGTATGCATACTTGTATTATTTGAAGTATGCTTATCTGTATCTGGTTATCTATTTATCTGGTTGTCTGAATACTAAGTTAAGGAATTGACTTATTAGTCAAGAGCGGCAATAGCACGATGTGCGTTGGTTGAGAGGGTTAGGCCTAATCAGGGACGTACTATTATGTTGGCCGATCCTATGGTTGTTTGGAAAAACAAAGCACTTGGCTAGCTCTATGGCTAGTTACTCGAGCCTAGGACAAAGGGCCCCAGGTGACTCTATGGTCACCTAGCTAGGGCATAGGGCCCCGGGTTGACTCTATGGTCATTTATTCATGGAAGTGGGCCCTAGAATGGTCCTATAATGATTTATTTGTAATTGTATGCATGCATGAGTAGGTTATTACTGTTGGACGTTCTAGATATGAATATGGAATTTGTATTTACTGTTCATGCACTTGTTTATAGTTTTCTTACTGAGCCTTGGCTCACGCGTGCTGTGTGGTGCAAGTAAGGGGAAGGGAAAACTTGACCTGCCTTAGTTGGAGAGATTCGGTGGTGGCGTGTACATATGCGGCTGCTCGACCACAATGGATGGGGTTATCTTAGAGGAACTAGGGTTGTATGTCCTATTTTGCTGCCTAGGTCGACTTGGCTTGTATTTTGACTTGTATATAACCTTTTAAACACCTATTTATGTTATTTTGAGATCCCATGTATATACTAAACTTTTAAATGAAAATTCAACGTTTCCTTTTGACAAATTTTTTTTAACCCTAACCCTTGTCATTAACCTTAGCTACATGTTTATAGCCAAGGGACTTGATTAGCAAGTTTGGCATTATTTAAAGTACACAGTGTAATGATCCTGGATGAGGAGGACGTTACAATTATATTCCTATAATATGTTGTTAACTGCCTATGAGTATGTTTAAGTTTTCTTGTTGAACCTCGGCTCACGGATGCTATGTGGTGCTGGTAAGAGGAAAGGGAAGCTGGACCAACCATAAGTTGGAGAGCTTTGGTGGTGGCATGTACTTATACAGCTTGCTCGACCACCATGACCGGGGATTCACAGAGGAACTAGGGTCGAACCATAATTTTTTTTTGCTTAGGCCGACTTATGTTGTAATTTCCCTTTTGAACTGTAAACGATCTAGAAAATGTTTATTTTAGGATCCCATGTACGAGCTTAAATTTTTTAATGAAAAGATCATTCCTTTTGACAAATTTTTTTAACCCTAATCCGTTAATCACTTTTAGTTACACTTTAATGGCCAAATGACTTATTTAGAGAGTCTAGTACTATTTAAAATACACAGTGTAATGACCTTGGCTATCCTGTGTGTGACAACTTGGTATCAGAGCATGCCAAGGTCAAAGGTTCTTGAAGACTGGCTAGGCATGTACACTCACCACTAAAGACAAGCTCGACTTAGGGTTTGGTAACTATTTATGTGGTTATGTGTTTAACTACTTAAATAGGATATACATGCCTTATCTGCATGCCTTATTAGGGTATTCTGATAGGGCCTGGCCATTGATTGCTTTGTGTATGCCAAAGATGCGCTTATTAGCACTATTAGTACTTGTGAATGCTAAGGAAATGCTTATCAATGTTGTTATATGCATATGTATGCCAAAAAATTCTTATTAGCATCGTTATCTATTTATAAATGACAAGAAGTGCCTATTACCACTATGTTTGAGTATGAATATGAACCAACATGCTTATTAGCATGACTGTTGAGTGTGAATGCTTGTTTGTTCAGTCTTGGATCGCAGAACAACAAGAGGTATTGTTATTATTGCCTAATATTCTGAATTGGTTACTACAGAGAAAGATATAAGCATAAAAGTATGCTTCTTGGGTAGTCAGACTCATTAGCCGGCCAAGAAATGCAAGGCGATAATGATAATCAAGGTTAGACCCCTCCACCAGCTCTAGAGAACTGGCAGCAAGTGCTTGTTGATATGCAATCAAGATTATTGAGGCAAGAAGAAGAGATCTGCCTGCTTAGACAACAACATATTCTAGCAGAGAGCATTCAGGCAGAGGTGCCACCTGTGTTGGTAGCAATAGTAGTACAGCCACCAGAGGCTAGGAATAGATGGGAACCTCTTTATGAAAGGTTCAGAAAGCAACACCCTTAAGTTTTTTAGGGTAGTGCAGATCTGGCCAAGGCCGAGCAATGAATGAGCATGGTGACCGCTATCCTGGATTTCATGAGGGTAGTTGGTAATGAGAGGGTGGCTTGTGCACAATATATGTTTCAAGAGGATGCTAGAATTTGGTGGGAAGTGATATTTCAAACCAAGAACGTGAATACCCTGGATTGGGAAGTGTTCAGAATTTTGTTCAATGAAAAGTAGTACAATGATGTAGTTAGGGCTGCAAAGGCAGGAAACATGTCAGTGACAGAGTATGCACTAAGGTTTGATAGACTTGCCAAGTTTGCTGCAGACTTGGTACCAAGTGATGGGACAAGGAAGGAAAGGTTCCTTTAGGGCTAAAACCTATGATAGCCTGGAATGTTCGCATCACTACCGTGCCTTGGGGGACGACATATGCCCAGGTGGTAGAGAAAACCCTTACTAGAAAGGGTGCAAAGAACAAAATCTGGTGCGAGAACACGCCCAGGAGAGACACTAGGAGGATGGGACCTCCATTTATGGGTTCTAGTAGTGACATAGGCCCTAGTGACTAGAAAAGGAAGGCTCCAGATACTTTTCCAGTTTTAGGCCCCGACAAGAGGTCAAGGGGTATACAAATAGGCCGCCAAGGTGGAAATGAGGTCTAGAAGGCTTATCCAGAGTGCATTAGGTGTAGAAGGTGCCACATGGGAGAGTGTCAAGAAAAGGCCTATTTTCTGTGTGGGCTAGTGGGAAACTTGAAAAAGATTGCCCGAGAGCTAAGAAAGAGGAACCCAGGGAAAGTGGACAGCTCGACTCCAGCTCAAGTGTTCGCGTGGACGCAGGCAGAGGCTGAGGCTAGTCCCTCAGTAGTGACAAGTCAACTTTCTATTGCTAGAACCTCTTTTACTATCTTGATTGATTCTGGTTGTAATACCTCCTAATCCAGGATTGTTACACTGTGTACTTTAAATAGTGACAGGCTTGCTAATCAAGTCGTTTGGTTATTGTCAAGGGTTAGGGTTAAAGTTTTTGGTCAAAGGAACTGTTGAATTTTCATTTAAAATTTTAAAATACATACATGGGATCCCAAAAAGTTACAAAAAGATGTTTAAAATGGTATATACAAATCAAAAGTTACAACTGGCCAACCTAAGCGGAAAAATAAGGGGTACGACTCTAGTTCCCTTGAACTATCCTTGGCTGTGGTGGACAAGCAACCACATATGTACACGCCGCCACCGAAGCTCTCCAACTCCTGGCTTAGCTTGCCTTTTTCGTCACCTGCACCACACAGCACCCGTGAGCCAAGGCTCAGCAAGAAAACTTAAATATGTGCATGAACAAAAAATACAGATTTCCAAATACATATCGAGCATGCCCAACAACAATAACCTACTCATGCATGCATACAATTAAAAATAACTGACCATTGGATCATACTGGGGCTTGCTGCCCTGAATAGTTGACCATAGAGTCAACCTGCGGCCGTATGCCCTAACTATGTGACCATAGAGTCACCTAGGGCCCTTTCCCTAAGCTTTGAGTAACTAGCCATAGAGCTAGCCAAGCGCTTTGTTTTCCAATGACCATAGGGTCAGCCAACATAATAGTACATCCCTGATTGTGCTCAAGCCTCTTGACCAGCGTGCAGTGAGCTATTGCCACCCTTGATAATAAGTCAAGCCATTAATAAGACATTAAAATAATAAGACAATCAGATACAAATACAGGTAAGCATACGTTAGACAATCAAGCATGCATACATATAAATCATGGTATCTTAACCAATCAAACACAAGCATAGTAATAACCATGTTCCTTAACAGGGTCGAACCCTACCAATGCAAGCAAGGCAAGCATTCATTAAACAATTATCTAGACATGGAGCATCTGAGCTCCATTCATAGTTATACTCAACAACTAGGTCGAGCCGTAATCACATATAATATGTATTAGGTGTAGTTTTCTTACCTCAGGTCCGAGTGCAAAGTATAATAAGAATGAACCTCGAGCACGATCCCAGTTTTGAGCCCTTGGCGATAACTTAGTCACAGCCATAATATAGGATCCCATCAATAACGAGCAAATAAAGGCTTCCAGACCGATTCCTAGCCTCTGGGACATCGAATTCTATGAAACCGGGTAGTAGAATCGATCCCGAGCCCTTCTTAGGTTTGAGTTCCCATTACTCAAGACCTACGGTGGCGAAAGTTGCCCAGGCGGGCCGCGACTTGCCCCTAAGGGTCGCGAGACACCTCCCAAAATAGAAGGTCCTCTATCTGGAAATCCATACACAGGCCGCAACTTGCCCCTAAGAGTCGCAGCGCGCCTCTGAGATAGAAACCCCACATGGTTCTGGGTTCACATGGGTCGCGATGCCCCAAGAATAGGGCCATGGACCGACCTTACCAACCAAGAATTCCCTTGTTTTTCCTTAGCAAAAAACCCACCAAAATCTTACCAAATAATTCCTAATGCCATAATTCAATCCCTAGAACAACATCAACATAATACTAGCAACAAAACCCTAGCTCAACACACTCAAAAACTCCACCCAAAACTCAAATTCATAACCTTAAGCCTCAAAAGTCAATAACAACCAAACCAAAACATAATTCAATTGAAAGCAGGGTCTATGGCTTACCTCAACTATGAATGAAATCCTCCTAGCTGCTGCTAATCCAATCCTGGATTCAAGCCTTCAATTTCCTAAGTTTGCAGCCTTTAATCCCCTTAATTTCCTCAAGAAATCCACCAAAATTGAGAGAGAAAGAGAGAGAGAGAGAGAGAGAGAGAGAGTCAGTTGGGAGAGAAAGAGCTGATGAGAGTATAATTGTTTTTGTATTTTGTGTGGTTTACTTAGGGTTCAAGTAGCCTTAAGCAAATCTCGAGGCTCGGGGTACCAAAAACGTCCCCAAAGGAAAAATGGTCGAAATCATTGATATTCCCTCCTAATCTCACTAATTCCAAATATATCCTCAAATATTTATTCCTGCTACCCAATAACCCGGTAATGTACTAGATACCCAAAATACCCCTTGACTCGGCCCGAGTCAAGTGTTAGGTTTCGTTGTGACTTTCCCACTAACTTGCTCCCTATGATCGTCTCGTGCTGAGTAACCCAAATATATCCACATAATAATGTGGTCTCACACATATTACATATATGCCAAATATACCCATAACATGCCAAATTACGAAAATTATCCTTATAATCAGAAATGGGCCCAGATGCATATTTAATCATATTATAATATAAATCACATAGTCATAAATGATACACATATATATCACTTAAACAAATAATTTCCATAAATTTCCATCATGGCCCCCTAATCAAGGCCTTAAGCCTTATTCCTTTGACAAATTTTTTTAACCCTAATCTATTAATCACTTTAAGTTACAAGTTTATGGCCAAATGTCTCGTTTAGAGATTCTAGCACTATTTAAAATACACACTGTAACATCCATGGCTATCCTGGGCGTTACAGTTTTTCACCTCTTCGTGCCCAACCAATTTCACCATGTATTTAATCAATCATAAAAGGTCAGTCTTCAGAAAACACTCCTTGAAGTATGAACCCACATTAATCCTAAATGTGGGCTCAGTTAAGAACTCCCTGGTCATGACCCTGTGACATAAATAGAAAAATCCAGTTGTCTGATAACTTGTATTTGATTTGAGGTCGAATAAGTAGTAGACCTTTTGGGGAGTGGGAGACTCCCACCTTTGAGAATGATATATGATATATAATGCTGAAAGCATTAAATACCCGTTAGGATTTATATGGAATGGAGCAGTGGAAAAATACCTGGCAATGCCCCTGAAGTAATCATGGAGGGGGAGAGTAGCACCGACTTGGATATGGAAGCATGAACAGGCGTTGAAGGCATCTTCGTCATCGAGGGATTTCCTTATTCATTGGTGTAATTCGTCAACCTTATGGCGATATTCCTAATTGTTAACAAATTGAAAATCATAATGTTGGGATTGCTCACCAGATTAATCAGGAGGTTCAGAAATATCACAGTTGAGATCGATGTCTGGTTGAGTCTGTTCCACTTCATCGACCAACGTTTGGAGTAAGTCTGAGTCCATTGAATAATCATTTCCCCAGTGATTGTGTGCATACATCTGGTAATAGGTAAATGGGAAATGAGTTATTAGACCAGCATATGTGTGCCCAAGCAGTGTGTGCTGCTCGAATAAACACAATGGTATATTCAAGCAAGGTTTAGGATGAATCCAAATGGCAGTTAAAAAGTTTTTTAACAAAAAATTTTACTTACCTTTTGGGGGGAAAATTCCCACTATTTTTTCCAGAGATCATCAAGCAAAATTCAACTCAAATTTTTAGATTTTCCTAGCATCAACACATGATCAAACATATCCAAAACCTAAAATTCATTTTCTTACTCCCCAAACACATGTTTTCCAAGAAAATCAACAATTTTTACAAGAAAAAAGTGCCAATTTTTCTATAGTTTGTTCAAGAACATCAAGAACACAAGAGTAAAAAATTCAAAATCATCATAGATGTACTAAAAATCAGAGAAAAAAATTACAAAGCAAAGCAAATACGAGCACGAGATCAAGAAACTTACTGTAATAGTGACTTTGAAGAAGAATATGAAGATGAAAGGTGTTGACGGTAAGAACTCGTCAACGATTGATGGTTAGAAAACTTCAATCTCTATCCTATAGGAAGCTATGAGTTAGATGGAAAGAACTCTAAACAACAGGGGAAAACTCAGGCAAGCATGAGAACCAGAAGCATATATTTCATAAGTCTCGTTTTTACATTCAGTTTTCCAACCCCTTAGCCTGAGGGGTTGGAGCCTATTTATAGGGGAGGCTCTATTGGCCCAGGATACAAACGAGTCCCAGACCACTGGGACGTACATAGGTACTCTGATAAAGTAGTGGCTCAGGGCGTAGTGGTGTCTACCCTGATGGTGTCAGAGTCGTGGCCTTGGACATAGTATTGTCGGCTCTGGCGCATGGTCGAGGGTGTCCCAGTGGTCTCACCACTCTTCGTACAGGTCCGTACCGCCACTACTCCTCAGACGCAGATCATAGGGTCGTGCCTCTGTTCTCTCCATAACCGTACACCCCGTGTCAGCGCACGTGTTCCGTACTCGGTGGTCCTCATCAATTCCCGTTAAATGCTCCACGTTCATTTGGCCTATCAACAAGATTCCCCTAAGTGATCCCATGCCTGTGCCAAGGAGGCTCTTGAGAAGTCGAGGTGCCGAGGGTTAGGGCCGGCCTATGCGGATCGCATAGACACGAGGCTAGGAGCACGGGTACCTCAACACACCCCTCACCCTCGCATAGCGAGGCTGCCTCTCCTCCTTCCGAGCATAGCGTCGCGAGGCTAGGAACACGGATACCTCAACGCAGCCCTCACCCTCGCATAGCGAGGGTCCCTCGCATAGCGAGGCTGATGTTCTTCCTCCGAGGTGCGGCGTCGCGAGGCTAGGAGCACGGACACCTCCACATAGCCCTCACCCTCGCATAGCGAGGGTCCCTCGCATAGCGAGGCTGACGCTCTTCCTCCGAGTGTGGACGAGGCTTGATGCCTGCTGGAATGGGGCGCATAGCGAGGGTGAAGTTTGGATCGGCGAGTGGCCAAAGTCCCTCGCCTAGTGAGGGTGACTCTCTTACCCCAACTCCTTCACCATCATGTGATGCCCTTTCAGGACGTCTCGTAACATAGAGCTTCACTTGTGAATAGAATTCACAAGGAAAAAATTCCATATTTACACTTCCCCCCGAGTCTATAAGTGCACTTTTAAGTGTGTTTGTAGACTCTCTCCACTTCTCTTGTTTGATATGCACGGCCAATCTTGGGGGATTTTGCCTTGGCAATTTTTCCAACGCCTCTTGAAGAAGCATGAGGTGAGGCTTGGGGTTGTGTTTCTTTTTCTTTTGAGCGTTCAAAGAAACACAAAAGTCACCCAACACTTGAGGGCATCCATGAGAGATCCTAAGATTGCATAAGGACCAATCATCCTCCATCGCGGATCCCAAGGTTACCCATACTCTTGATCTCCACCATTTATAGGGAAATAGATCCAAGGGCTAGGGAGCATTGACTTTCCCTATAAATACTCCAATGCTTGAAACCACTTCTCTACACAAAAACTTGCTTAGCCTAGTGGTATTCCCTCTAAGCCTCTTCCAAGAGCTCCAAGGTTCTATTCTCAATAGAAGCATTTTTGAGGTATCCCTTCTTTTATTTCCATTCTTCTTTCTTTTCTTTTTTTTGTTTAAATTTTTTTTTTTTTTTTTTTTAGCTTCGTGGCAAAGCTGGGCATTACCTCGCTCCTACGATCTTGCTCCTGCTCCTTTGTAAGTTTGTCCTTGCGTCCCCTCAGTTTCGTATACCCGCAGGTATGTCTCTTTCATCTCTTCTCCCTTTCGTTTTGCATTGATTATACGAGAGTAAGATTGATGGTTGCATGACATTCAACCTTCAGAGTTTAGCATTTTCTTCGCATAGCCTTTCCAGTACCCATACACCGGCCCTTTTCTTATACCCTCACACTCGTGTTGTAGATATTGAGTCGCCCTTATGCGCACACGCCCTCAAGTCTTAGCTTGTCCATGGCGTCTAGGCGATGTCCCGAAGGTCCGTCTAATGTCGAATTTATTGAGTTGTCCTCCTCCGAATCGGAGGTCGACGCATGTAAACCTTCTAACCGCGGGGGTGTGCGGGCGCTCTACCTCAGGAGATTATCTTACCTTAGACATAAGGCGGACTGTCTAGAGAGGGAGCTAGAATCCCATCCCGGGGACGCGGGTTCTGATCTCTTCCCCCGGCAAGCGACTTACATTTCCCAGCTACAATCCACCCTCCAGGATTGCCTTTCCGAAATTGCCTGCCTAGAAGAAAACTTGCCCCCCGAGCCCTTTTCCTTCTGTCATGACGAGTCTCCCGATTACGTGGATTCCTCCTTTGAAGGAGGTGGACATGAATTGGTTGAGCCGGAGTTCCTTTCCATGGTGCCGCCCGCGTTCCCTCTCCTGTCCCTTGTCTTGCGCCCTAGGGTTAAGCAAAAAGCTGGTAGACATAGGACATGTGGGGGATCTTCTAGGACCCTTAGAAAGTCGGTTGCTCATAAATTTCCTTACTTTGTCCAGGTACCCGAGATGCCGAAGAGAGTTTTGGACACTTCTGATGAAGTTGGAAGGTCTACCGTTACCCTGAAGAAATTGGGCAACATGCTGAAAGCCCATAAGTTACCCCTGAACCTCAAGTTTGTTATACCAGAGCGCAAGGAACGCGCATCTGCACCGCAAAAGGGATTCGTGGCGTTTAGCGATGCCATAATCCGATCTGGTGGAGCTCTGCCACTCCACTCTTTCTTCATCAAAGTGCTGGACTACTTTGAATTGGCGCCACTACAATTGTCCCCCAATTCCTGGGTGATGCTCAGCTGTTTGTATGTGTTGTACCATCAGGTGTACTCCAGGGGGCCTTCCATAAGTGAGGTTCATTACTTCTTCACCCTGAGGGAGAATACATCAGCCCCCGGGTTCTACCAGCTCCAGAAAGCCGCGGCCCTTAAAGGGAGTTCCCTCTTGGAGGGATCTATTTCCAATAGGGGGGCTTGGAAGTCAGACTACTTCTATACTTATAGTGGGCAGACCCGATACTCTAACTTCAATGCCCCACGTAAGGCTATCATCACTTTGATCCCATATACTGGAAATTTCTCTTATTAATCGACCTCTTTTTTCTTATAGTTCTTGTAACTGTGGTAATTTCCTTTCGTTCGATGGCAGGTCTCTTAGGGGTTGTCGGTCCTAATCTGAAACGGGTAGCTCATGACCGGGTAATACAAATCCTGGCTATGCCGAAGGAACGCAAACAAGCCAGCGCCCTTTTCACGGAGAGCAATCTCCACTTATGTGGGCTGCTGACCCCGGATCAGAAAGTTACCTTATGCTCCATTTCCCCTGAATCTGAGGATCCACGCCCCGCGTCACCCGACTCTGTTGATTTACCCCCAGTGGCACCCGTACTTGAGAGTCCGTGGGTATATGGTCACGATGAAAGGAATTACGATGAAGCAGCCGATAGGGATTACGTCTATTCCCCGGGTGACCATATGGATGTCGAGGAGACTGTGGTGTCTGAGAACTACTCCTGCTTGTACTCTGTTGCTAAGGGTGTAGCCGATGACGGTCATACTGGCGGTGCTACCTCTCGGATGTCGCCGTTAGCGCCTGGCGGTGAGTTTGCCTTTCACGCCCCTGCCCCTTGCCCCCCTATGCCTAGGAGGAATTTTGTCATTCCCTCTTTTGATGGGGTTCCTTCACCCCCGAGGGGGCATTCCAGGTGGGCATCCACAGGCGTCTCTTTACCCCAGGAGGCGACCCCGCACTCTTCTGCTCCTCGCACTACTGTGGACGGGTCAGGGCCTTCTCGGTCCCCATCCTTGCCAAAACGGGCCTCGACAAGCACTCGCGCCTCCCCCGGCTCAGCTCATGTTTCTATTCCCGAAGATCATCCCCTGGCGAGCCAATATGGGGAAGCCATGAGCCATCACTTGGGAAACTTTCCTGAGGGTGAATGGGGGACGCTGCACGATGTTCCCGAGGCTGAGCTAGAGAATGCCTATATGCGAGCCTCCTTGCAGGTAACTGTCGCGATATTTGGTTTATTAATTTATGATAGCCACATAAATACCTTTTATATTACTTATGGTGTATCATCTGACCCCTAAGGCTTTGTTTCATATCTTCGTCCTCAATCAGGCCTCTATTTTGAACCATCGGCTGCTTGCCTCCCACTCTTCATCGGCTCAACGGTTGCAACACGAGCTTGAGGAGGCACTGAGGAACCTTTCGGTGGCCCAGACTGCGAAGGATGCCTTGTCCAGCCAACTGGCCGAGATGGTATGCCAGAGGGATACCTCCTTGGCCCGGGCTGCCTCAACCTCTCAGAGCAACATTCAGTTGGAGGCTACCATCCAAACTCTGAACGGGAGGATCGCTGTGCTTGAGGCTGAGCTTGTGAACGTGGAGGATCGCATAATCGGGAAAACGTTGCATGCTGTTTGGAGGACTAACCCCACCGTTGACCTATCTCCTTTCGGGGACCATGCCGTCGAGAAGATTTCTGAGTGGAAAGATCACGGTGGAGATTCGTAGATCCCCTTGTACTCTGTCTATGTATGCTTTTGTTATGTAATCCCTTGTACCCTTTCTTCTTTCTTTTTTTTTGTCAAGCTTAAGGGGCTCTGATGAGTCCCTCTTATCACTGTTGTTCGTGGATTACATTTTTTTTTTTATTTATTTGATGGAGATAACCTTTCTGGTGCACCTTGGTTATGCTTGTAAGGACACTTTAACCCGTTGGGCTGTTGGGGTCCCTTTATATTCTTTGCGCGCGCTTGTTACTTTTTGCGAGAAGCGTCCTTCTCGTCCTTATACATAGTACTATTTTTTTTCCAAGGGTCCCTTGTAAGACCCTTTTTGGGCTAGCCGGCTTAATGGCTGGTCTAGACTTATTGGGTGATTCCCTCCTTACAGCCTCACCTCTTGGGGTGTCGGCCTTTCGTCGGGGGTCATCCTTTTGAACCAATCCCTTGATATTCATAAGGGTAGCTAATCCTTGTGAATATAAGAGACAATTTTTTTTTTTTTGTTTACTTTTGTCGTCCTGCCCCCCAAGTACCTAGTGAGATTTATCTCGGCGGGGACTTTAGTTGATATTCGCATAAAGAAGTAAGTTACACACGAAGTGGAAGACAGTTTCATTCATGGTAGTCGGATTACAACGATATATAGATAGGTAAAAGGCTTACATCTACTTGGGAGGTTATCTAGGTAACCTCTTTGATTCTTATCTACTAAAATAGCATAACCTGCAACAAACTAAGCATAGCTACTACTTGTACCAGGCGCGGGAGTCTCATTGCTAGTCTTACCTGGTTGGGCCTTTCGTGATTCTGGGGTCTTGTCCCTATGGGTCTGTACCTCCGTGCATCACCATCGCTGTTGGTTCTGATGGCTTCTCTGACTTGTGAAGGGAGGTGTTATAACACTCCCTTGCCTCTCTTTGTTCTCCCTTCATACTCGCTACCCCACCAGGAGTTGGGAACTTGACGGTGAGGTGGTATATTGAAGTGATTGCTTTCAATTCTCTTAGGGATGGTCTCCCCAATACCGCATTGAAAGCAGAGGCGCAATCTACTACGACGAAGTTTGCTATGATCGTGGTTTGTCGGGGTTGTTCACCCATAGTGAGTGCTAATTCGATCACCCCTAGAGGTTGTATCGAGTCCCCTGCGAACCCGTATAGGGAGGATTGACAAGGCTTCAAGTGCCTGATGCCCAAACCCATCTTTTCCAGGGCGGGGCGATATAAGATGTCCATAGAACTTCCATTGTCTACGAGGACTCGATGCACCCTCCGGTTGACCAACTGAACTGTCAACACCAGCGGATCATTGTGGGGGAAGTGTACCCCCCGCGCGTCCTCCTCGGTGAAAGTGATCGAGTCATTTTCTCCCTTGAAGCTCTTTGGGGGTCGTTGTTCCAAGCTCATAATGCAGGGTGGTGGACTTCGCCTGGCTTCTCTAGCATACCGATCTCGTCCTTTCCGGGAATCTCCCCCAAGCCCTGGACCTCCGAAAATAGTTCTCACTTCCCCCTGTATCTCTGGAGCTTCTCTATGTGTCCTAGATAGCACTGGTTCGTCCTCCGTTTTCAGCCTTTCCTTCCTGACATACCGACCTAGGTGCCCCCTGCGGATGAGTTCCTCAATTTCTTCTTTCAGGTGGATACATTCTGCTGTGGTGTGACCAATATCCTTGTGGTATTGGCAGTACCTATTGGGATCCCTCTGGGACCGATCCTTCCTCATTGGTGGAGGCTTCTTGAAGGGAACCCGCTTCTCGTTGGTGATGTAGATATGCTCCCTTGTATCCGTCAGGTCCGTATAGAAAGTATAAGCCGTTTGCCTATGGTCGCTTCCCCGCTTGGGTTTTCTATGTTGATCATCCCTCGATCCTTCGTATGCCCTCTTCTTCTTCGCACCATTCGACCCTTCATTGGTTGGGGGCTGTGCAGGGGACTCGACCATTCCCGCCTTTAAGTTCGCGTGACCGTCCTCTACACGAATATACTTCTGTGCTCTCTCGTAGAAGTCATCTAGATCTGTGACTTCCCTCTTGAGCATATTATCCCACAACTTGCTTCCCGGAAGCACCCCGGCGGTGATGGCCATTTTTAACTCTCTGCGGGTCAGGCTCCCCACTTTGGCTGCTTCCATATTGAACCTATGGATATAGTTTTTTAGGCTCTCATTTTCGCCCTGTTTTACATTGGCTAGGCTAGTCCCTGGCATTGTATAATCACGCACGGCATGATGCTGCTGGAGAAATTCGTCTGAAAATTGTTGCCAAGACCTGACGGACCCCGGTCGAAGTCTCTTAAACCATTTGTATGCGGGCCCTTTCAACGTGACTGCGAAACAGTGGCATCTAGCCCCACTACTTATCCCCCTCAGCTTCATTAAGTCATTGAATGCGTCTAGATGGTACTTGGGGTCGGTGCTTCCTTCATACGGGGTCATATGAGGCTCCTTGAAGTTGGCTGGGAGTCGAATGGCTTGGATCTCTTTGGTGAAAGGCGATTCATAGTCGAACTCTTCCTCAAGGCTCTGCCCTCCAGACACGGTGACAATCTTACTCCGCAGGCTCTTCATCTCCGTATCGAGGTCTTGCCTCCTCTTCTTCAGGGAGTCCCTCAACATGGACGGGTTGACATCTTCCTTTCCTTTGCCGTCCCGGGGGACAGTAGGAGGGGTAGTTCTCTTATTCGCCCTCTTCTTGTTGAGCTCCTCTCGTAGGTCTGAGGGCGTCCTCTTTGAGGTGACCTCGACGTCGTTGCGAGAGCCACCATTGTTCCCTTGCTTTGGCTCCTGGGGTGGCCTCGATGGTCTAGGATGCTCTTGTGGCTTTTCCCTGGGGGTGTTACTGGTGGAGTGTCTGGTCCTTCCGTCGTCTACTGGGACAGTGGTTTCCTGACCCTTCTCTTTCCTCTTGGGCAGGGTCATGTTCGACTTACCTTGCAACAGGCCATTCAGCACCTCCTGCATGTTCTCCAGGGTAGTCTCCAGTCTTTGGTTTTTACGGTGCAATTCACGAATCTCCTCTTCAAAGAAATGAGATTTAGAACTTGAGCTCACGGAATGGACCCGGGGTTGTTTATCGCGTCTGTGCGTTGAGGGGCCCGGGTCTTGCCGGCCGGAGTTCGGTACCTTCGGTGGTTTGGGAGGAGGGAACTCGTTGGCGTTCCCGGGTGGTGCAGTAGTTGTCCTTGGAGGATTTTCACCGAGCGGGATGGCCAGAGACGAGGCCTCCTTGTCATTCTGGTGAACCTCAGGGTCCCTTGGGGGGTCTATGTCTCGGGGTGGAGGTGGATCCTTCATGGAGGCCTTCAGCTGGACTCCGGTAAGGTGGACCTCCACCTCTCGAGGCTCCTTGAGACGCTTCGAACGTCTCGGCATTTTTCCTTGCCGGAAGTAATGGCAGAACAGTAGCTTGGTGCTTACGTTCCCACAGACGGCGCCAAACTGTTGACGGTAAGAACTCGTCAACGATTGATGGTTAGAAAACTTCAATCTCTATCCTATAGGAAGCTATGAGTTAGATGGAAAGAACTCTAAACAACAGGGGAAAACTCAGGCAAGCATGAGAACCAGAAGCATATATTTCATAAGTCTCGTTTTTACATTCAGTTTTCCAACCCCTTAGCCTGAGGGGTTGGAGCCTATTTATAGGGGAGGCTCTATTGGCCCAGGATACAAACGAGTCCCAGACCACTGGGACGTACATAGGTACTCTGATAAAGTAGTGGCTCAGGGCGTAGTGGTGTCTACCCTGATGGTGTCAGAGTCGTGGCCTTGGACATAGTATTGTCGGCTCTGGCGCATGGTCGAGGGTGTCCCAGTGGTCTCACCACTCTTCGTACAGGTCCGTACCGCCACTACTCCTCAGACGCAGATCATAGGGTCGTGCCTCTGTTCTCTCCATAACCGTACACCCCGTGTCAGCGCACGTGTTCCGTACTCGGTGGTCCTCATCAATTCCCGTTAAATGCTCCACGTTCGTTTGGCCTATCAACAAGATTCCCCTAAGTGATCCCATGCCTGTGCCAAGGAGGCTCTTGAGAAGTCGAGGTGCCGAGGGTCAGGGCCGGCCTATGCGGATCGCATAGACACGAGGCTAGGAGCACGGGTACCTCAACACACCCCTCACCCTCGCATAGCGAGGCTGCCTCTCCTCCTTCCGAGCATAGCGTCGCGAGGCTAGGAACACGGATACCTCAACGCAGCCCTCACCCTCGCATAGCGAGGCTGATGTTCTTCCTCCGAGGTGCGGCGTCGCGAGGCTAGGAGCACGGACACCTCCACATAGCCCTCACCCTCGCATAGCGAGGGTCCCTCGCATAGCGAGGCTGACGCTCTTCCTCCGAGTGTGGACGAGGCTTGATGCCTGCTGGAATGGGGCGCATAGCGAGGGTGAAGTTTGGATCGGCGAGTGGCCAAAATCCCTCGCCTAGTGAGGGTGACTCTCTTACCCCAACTCCTTCACCATCATGTGATGCCCTTTCAGGACGTCTCGTAACATAGAGCTTCACTTGTGAATAGAATTCACAAGGAAAAAATTCCATATTTACAAAAGGGTTTGAGAACCAGGAAATAATGAAGAACAAAACTTCGGGTTTTGGAGAGAATTCGATAGAAAAAAGGTTTGAGAAATTTTGAAAGATGTAAAGAATGAAGAGGAGATGCCAGGGCTATTTATAACATCACTGCCCGCATGCAAGCAGCTGACGTCATCAAAGAAAATTCATCATGACTTTCTGGAGTGATGTGATGTCAATTGCATGGAAAATTTAAATGTTGCCTTCTTCACTGAAGGTTGCAATGATCTCAACATCAATTGCATTAACATGTTTACCTTCTCTTAAAGTTGCACTAATCTCATCGCTACATGCATAAAACTATGTCATTTTCCTTTAGAGTTATCACACATTCCCCCATTGAATGCACCATTCTCAACTAGGTTTACAATGTATTCCTCATTCATTGCCTTAAATTTAATTAAGGTCACAAAGATCTCACCATCAATTAAAGTAACACAATCAAATTAATTTAGAAGTTTAATGTTCTCAACATCAATTGTCTTAACCCTAATCTTATTATGGTTAATTTTACAATTGTCATATCTCTCATGATGATCAACAATTTTACAAACAAAACAAGTATAACAATAGCCCTTGAATTGTTCATTAAAATTCACCATTGCACTCTTAACATAAATAATAAACTCAAACTCACAAAAATATTGCTGCAAACACATTTTATTCAAATTCATGAAATCTACACATTTAGATGTCAAGGATTTGGTGGTACCAATCACCTTATGTTTGTAATCCCATAAAGTCCCCTCATCCTTTGTTGTTGAAGACTTTGAATCCATAATCACATTCATGTAAACAAAAATCAAATAGAATTTTCTTTGGTTTCTCATGGTCATGTGTTCAACACAAACCAAATCTTGAAGCAAGGATTTGAAGATTGTAGAAGATGAAAAAATTTCTCTCATTGTTGATTATGCAAAACACAAAAGAAAGTAATTAGAGATAGAGATTTTTGATTGTTAGAGATTTATGGCTTACACTTTCTAGTCCAACAATGAATAATAGGAATTAATTTAATATTTCAAACCCTAGAGCCTAATCAAGAACCATATCCAAAGTATGATTGCAAATCTTGATAATTAAAGAATTATAACATGAATCTAGAAACATTTAATCACAGTATAACCATGGATTTAATGAAAGAATAGCACAAATTAGATCAAGAAAAAGAATAAAACTTTGGGGAGAGAAAACAAAGTTACATAAAATCATAAAGATTATGATTTTATGTGAACCAATGGAGATGATAAAAGGCTTGACACAAATTGAATTTGTTGTCCAAAAATCTGTATTCCTAACATCCCCTTAAAGATAACTTGAAGCTACTACAAGTTGGAATGAGACTGGGATTTACAAGCCTTGATCTTCATACAAGTCAAGCTTTCTTAATGAAGATCTTGGAGAAAACTAGTAACCATATGATTTAGAGAGAGAGAGAGAGAGAGAGAGAGAGAGAGAGAGAGTGGTGAGTGATCAATTTACCAAAAACTCAAATGAAACCTTAAATAGTATGGGAACAATCATTAATCTAAACCAATGAGATTAGAGCATTTTAAACTAAGTTTTGGAGCCAAAAACATGTAATTGTACGATCCTAAACGGACCCCTAGGTGATGCATCGCTTGGCAGACGATGTGTCATCACCATGAAGGCGATTCATTTGTAGTCTGGAGGTTTCACTCCTGAGCAATGTGTCGCCTCCTACAAGCAACACAACATTGGTACCACTGACTTAGCACCCTCAAACTTGCCCCAAAAATTCTCCAAATGCCTCCAAATCTTTTGGGTACTCTTATACACTTCAAAGAAACACTTTGGACCCAAAAAGATAATTTATAGATGCTTATACAAAAAGTCAACTTGCTTATGTTTACTCTAGTGAAATTATTATGGTTTTTTCATCTCTTTGTGCTTAACCAATTTCACTATGTATTTAACCAATCATAATAGGAATCGAAAAAGTAATTCCCAATGTACCCCTGTTTGGTTGCCATATTTTGCTTTAAAATTTAGTTTGCTAGCATATTTGTTTTCCCCTAAATTTTAACTTTTTTATTAACTTCTCCCATAAAATTTGGGAAAAGTTAATGTTGTACATGTTTTCACCACTGGACACGTGGCAAAATTTAGAGGAGTAATTAACCTCCTCGAGCGCTAATGAGGTTTTGTGGAGCTCGCGTAGAGCTCCTCAAAGCATGAAACTCCTCAGAGTACTATGATCTGGCTAGATGTGGATGTCTCCAAGTGAGGCCACATGCTGAAGTCTGTCATCGAGGCGTTGATATTTGTAAGTGAGACCACATCCTATGGTTTGTTTCCAACATGTGGATGTCTCCAAGGCCACTCCCCAAGGAACATTCAGGTGGTCCTCTCGCTTTCTTCATTCACCAATCCTCCAGATCTAGGATTTTGCCCTCAAGACCTGGAGTAACTACTAGGTGTCAGTCATTGCAGCTGTGGCCCACCAGAAGATCTTCTGACAACTTTTAGTGAGCCTCGAGTAGTGGTGTCAAGTTGGTACACTCGACATTTTCCACTGCAATAAGCCTGTTCCCCGTAAGGTTGGTGGGTAGCTTTCTATAAATAGATCCTGTGCAATTCGTTTGGGCCCGTGGTTTTTATTTGTGCATCTAAATGTAATTAATTAGCATTTACTCCCCAAATAATAAGGGAATATTGTATTAATTGTCAATTAAGGACGTTAATGACCCAAGCCCCTATAAATAGGGTTGGGGTATCTCCTTGAAGAGGGTTCAGAATTTTTGGCTAGTTAAGCACTGTAAACTGAGAGAAATATATATGCTGCTTAAGACTCCATTGAAGATTGCTCATTCAAGCTTCAAACTCACATATACCAAAGACTCGTGGACTAGGGAAATCTTATAGCCTAAACCACGTAAAACCTCTTTGTTATTTTCTTCTATTTTCTGTCAAGTTCTTAGATTAGGTTGATAGCAAGGTAGTCAACATTTTGGTGCTTTAATTGAGAGCATGAAGAAATCTTGAAGAAGATGAACATGGTATCCACCATACGGAATGCACTAGACAATGTAGCTCTTCCCACTGGGGCTGAGGGAGGAGAAACCAACTGTCTACCTGCACAAGATCTCCCGGAGATGGCCCAGGAGGATTGCGATGAAAATGCCAAGTATGACGATGTAGATGATGGTGTAGACGACGGTGTCGATGACGACTACTATGAAGATGAATATC
This sequence comes from Humulus lupulus, assembly GCF_963169125.1. NCBI lineage: Eukaryota > Viridiplantae > Streptophyta > Magnoliopsida > Rosales > Cannabaceae > Humulus > Humulus lupulus. The sequence continues at coordinate 205,253,946 of NC_084793.1, forward strand.
CTCAGCCTCTAGACGCATAGGACTCGCCAGAGGTGGTGGTGCTTTGCATACAGGTGGCTACCTAGAAGCAAACAATCGATGCCCAGGAGGGAAATAGTGTCGCCCTACATGAGATGGTTAACACCATAACAACCACTCTGGCAGCCCAAAGACTACGAGTGGACCCGCATTGTGAAGTACCATCTAGGTAGCTAGGTGGTGTGCCATCCGTGCACCCATCTGGAGTGCCATATGTTAACATAGCACGTGCGCCTTCCGAGCATTCGGCTGATGTGGCGCAAGATCCGCCAGCTGGCGTGTTGAGCTGGAGCCCTACCTGCAACACAAGAACGTGGTAAGGGAAAAATCGATGGGAGCCCTGCTCCAAGACAAAAGAAGGCTTGTCGAGCCCCCGAACACAACAAGACCACGTGGCCATCCAAAAATGATAAAGGGTAGGGTTCATGAGGACATCGCTAGGCCACCAGCGCCCGTGGAGCCCAGGGCGTTTCACCCAGATGAGTCGAGATGGATCGGGCTAGGCGTGGAGGTGGTGTCCCCCCAACACCATGTCAGCCTTGCAGAAACCCCAGCCAAAGGGGCCAACTGGAGGAATGTTTTCGTTAACCAATAACAAGGCCACAAGATCTTGGTTGATAACAAAAACATAGAGTCCGACGGGGAGACCAAAGTAGGATATCCCAAGGATTGGGGTTGCCATCATGGTCAACCAAACCTACGAGATGACTTAATGTAAAATGCCCTTAACTAGTACTTAATAAAACATTCACATTTTTAATGGTTTATAATAGAAAGCCACTTATTATAAAGGTTTCAGTGGGGTCTTGCTTAAAACATGCAAATTGGGCCCAAAAGTTTAAAAAGAAAATATCAGTTTTATGAAAAGTTTTAAAACAAACAAAAGTTTAAGTCCCACTGACAAATTTTAAGAAAACCCCATTAAACATAACATTATGAAAAATGGCGTTTAATGTTGATCGTTTCTCGTCCATAGGATGCCCCATGCCATACACACTAGGACAACAGAACTCCCCACATCACCACGCGTGCCACAGAGAAACCTATTTGCTACCTGGAAGGGAAAGTAAGGGGGTGAGCTAAAAGCCCAGTAATGAAGTACAAACAACAAGCAAATAAGATACAACAATTTACAAACACTATCATTCATCTTTATACATCATAACAACATCATAAAATTGGCTTCAATATCATAAACATAAACATAATGCCACCATCATATTATAAACATCGTAACATCATAGCAAAATCATAAACATCACCAAACATCATAACATAATTATAAACATCACTAAACATCATAACATAATCATGAACAATTCCTTGTGAACATGGCCCGCTAACTTGTCCATGCCACCCTTTGAGGTAAACAAGAGTCTTTGGTCCTTGAATAATCTCGGCGCGTCCGCCCATGGAGTTATGTCTTCATATCTTTAGTAACTCGGGTTACGTCTTCTTTATCCTTAGCAATTCATTTTGATGTGTCGCATATATCACGCTAACATCCATTCATATCATACAACATTCATACAAGCCATCATATCATCACATTATAGCATTCATAATTCATAACATTCCATTCACATAACAGTCTTACCATTCATAGCATAAATAATCATAAATTCTATCTAACTTCCTTACCTCAGGCCCAAGCTAAGTAAAACCACAACTTCTCAACGAGCCTATACCATAATCAAAATGACATTCCTTAGCTTCACATAATTACTATTTTGCCCTTTCATATAACTCATGTGTGCATGGGCCATGCACACATGGTGAGAGTTATACACAACATATAATTATGCTTAGTTACACATAAGGTCATAAAAAGAATAATGCCCATTCTACCTATATTCCATGCATGATCCTTCTATAAAAACTACATGGTTGCATCATAGACATTATTTTGGATGTAAAAGTGAATTTCCATGTAACATGCATACGTGGGAATGTTGCGTAAATGTGGCATTTAAAACGATAATCACATGCGTCTTAGTTCTATCGTTTTAAAATAATAGACTTGTAGCATGTTTTGTTTACCATTGTTTATCTTCTTAAAATTACTAGGTTGATTAAATCTCCCAAGGCATTCTTTTTATTTCATAAAAACAATTTTATTTAGCCATTAATAATATATAAAAGACCCATTTATTATTTTTAAATTACAAAGAAAAGCAAAGGCGTTGGAAATTATTTAAAAAAAAAAATACCTATGATTATCATGTCTCCTTAGAAAAAAAATATGTTAATAGAATTTCATAATTTGATGTGAGAAAAATAATAATCTTAAGTGTGGGAAAATTATATTTTGTTTGAATTATTTTTAATACTTAATTTTTATGTAACACAAATTCATATGTGAAAATTAAATAACTATTTAAAACCCCTTTAAACTAAACTTTCAGCCATTATTTAAAAAAATCTCAAGTGAATTAAATCCAATATTTTTCTTAATCTAATTAAAGAAAATCATAACTTGTAAAATAACCACTCATATTATATTAAAAATATCACTTTTAAGTTTTACCATTGTTTAGGTTATTTATTTATTTCAAAATACCAATCAAATTCCTTTTATTGAAACACACTCTACATTTTTCAACCAAAATTCCAGCAATCAAAATTATCATTAAAATCACCATCCTTATTTTTAAAACTCATATTTTCTAAAAAATATAACAAAAAATCTGTAGGAAATTATTTGTGCAAAAACATCATTTTAATTGTGAATTAAAACACCATTTTATTTCCACAAACACCACATTTCATTAGAGTCATTCTTATGCATACATATCCTTATTTCAAAAATCTTTTCACCTTTTAATCACAAAATCAGCAAGCATAAATCACAATGGATTTTATCTTTCACCTCGTGCCTCATAAAATTCATACGAGATCAGTCATGTTTCATTAACACAATAATTCACAAATCCTAACATGCTCTTATTATACAAATAATTCAAAGAACATAACTAACACATATTCATATACAACCTTATAAAACCTTTTTTTTTTCTAATGAGTTCATGCATGAAACCCAACAAAATAATAATACAACATGCATGAATAACATAACACAAATCCTCATATAGGCTTTTATATTAAACGTAACATGTTCCTATTATTTTTCATGCATACCATAATATTTTAATACAAAATCTCATATACACCCTATCATGTTTCTAGATTCACAATTGATTTAAAACATATAAGAAAACAATTATGCTTGAACATCACCCCTAGGCTGAAACACCTCGGATACCCAACAATAATTTACACAAAACCTCATCTATATACACATGAAACCTAGCATGTTTCTAACATGTAAATGTGATACAAAATAAAACAACCCAATATGCCCAAACCATATAGGCTGAAACATACATACATAAAATCATATAATATCATCAACATCATATTTCAATAATCATCTCATTACACATGTTATGAACATACGACAATAGAAATCAAACCAACACCATAAACCCCTACCCACGCCTAGATCAATCCCCAATGCATCAACAAATTGAAAAATAACCACAAATCCAATAACTCAAGAGAACACCATAGCATTAGGGGTAGAGATTCAATACCTCTCTTGATTGTAAAATCAAGAACACAACTTGATCAACACCCAAGTGATAATCACCCTTGAATACCCCAGGGTTTTGAAACCCATGAAGAAGAAGAACATAGAAAAATACTTAAGATAATGAGGAAGATAAACCTAAATCTTAAGACAACAAGGAACCATAAGAAAAACCATACCTAAGACCTCCTCCTTCTTCTTCCTTTCTTCTCCTGCTTCTCTCTCTTTCACGCCTCTCTCTCTCTCTCTCTCTCCTTCTCTCTAATTTCGGCAGTCACAAGCAAAAGAATGCCAAGGCTTCCATACTCTCCTATTTATAGCCTCTAGTAACCTAACCTTAAGAAAAGGACTCAAGTGTGAAAAGCCAAATTCCTATCCCATAATTTAAGCTAAATCCCATTATTCCCTCTCCTTACACCTCACCTAAACCCTTATCCTAATGTGAACCAAAACAAAAATCAACCTTGTCATCTTTTCCTACAAGATTACAACTTATATTTCTTTTCTTTTCTATTTTCTTTTCTTTTCATAATTAAAAGGAAAATGCTCAAGACTCACATTAGGTCTAGATTCATACTACCCTTTCCTTTTCTATATTGGGAACAATAACTAAATAAATTAATAAAAGAAAAATAAAACACATTCACATACACACACACACATTTCGGCACACACTAAAAATAAAAGAAAATAACCTATTTTAATCACATCAATTGTCACACTTATTTAAAAATGTAACAGTAATAGTAAAATAAACAAGTTACACAATTATTCACATATTAAAAATAAATAGTCAAACAAACAATTCTAACAATTAAATAAAATAACAAACAATTAAATAAAACAAATAGCAACGAAATAAAATAAACAACATTTAAATAAAACAATTCACCACACTTAACACTTAAATAAAATAAAACACCACGAGTTTTAATAAAAGAAAAAAAAATTGGTGCACTACACTTAAATGCTCGTAGGGGTATAGCAACTCCCGGGGGCAACCCCATGAGGATAGATCAACCAAATCTCTGGGATAATCTTAATGCCTAGAAGAGAGAACACTCGACACATAGTGCCAATCAAGACCACGACCCTCTCCGTGCAGAATTGGAGAAAGGATTTTGCTTAGGGTGGCCTGAAGGCAAGGCCATAACTCCGACTTGGAGGATGAGGATGGGGAGCCACTTGCTCCCCACATTGTGCAAGCCTCGTTATCACCTCTTATGATGGCAGCACAAATCCCACTGACCATCTGCTAAAATTCAACCGATTGATGTCGGTGCATCATGTCTTCTAGGACGCAAAGTGTAGAGTCCAAGAACTTTACTTAGCTAGTTAGATAGTAGTATAATAGTAATAGTAGTATTATTTTTATGACTGTGGATTTTGGTTCAGACCGGAATTTATTTGGACACTCGTAGTAACACTTGTAGATTTTCTAAGTTTAACCTATAGTTTAAGAATATTAATTTTAACCTAAGGTTGGATTAATATGACTAATATTGATGGTGATATTTATTATATTATAAGGTTTAGATAGACCCAATAAGATAGTAACACTTCTCATGTGTAGGTTTAATGATAATTAAGTATTTTTGAGGAATAAACTTATTAAGAGTAATATTTGAATATCTTAGGGTCTGTTAGCAGCTTTGAAAACGTTAGGGGACTTAGTCAAGGCTATCTACTCATTTCAAATTAGGCTGAAAATGTGCAATTTCGTGTTTAAATATTCAGTGTATGCCGATATATCACAACTATAGGGGGCGATATATCGTAGTACGGGGATACGAAAAACACGAAACTTCGCACGATCACCTCGACGAGCCTCGGGCATGCTGGCCCAGGCGATATATCGGCTCATTTGGCATATTTTTTAATGTTTTTGAAAACGTTCTAATTTAAATCCTTAGCCTCTTGATAAGTCCAGCATCTTTTTGACCGAGTCTTCAGCCTCTGCTGAATGATAATTCAAATATTTTTTCACTTAAAAAGCCATTATTTTATTCAAGTTAAATGAAGATCTTTTCATTCTTGAACTCTATAAATAGGACCTAGTACCCAGCCATATATTCATTCATCAAGCTAAGTTCAGAGGCTGCAAGCTGCTAGGTTATTTTTGAGAGTGTAAACACTGTGGTTGGGAATTATAAGCTTAATCATTATAAGCTTACCAAACACTTGGGAAGTAAGGTTTATAACACATTTTGGTTCGAGGTTTAGATCGGTCATAGAAGCATTTAAGGTATTCCGAACTCTAGTTCATTTTGGTATTGTTTTCCTTAAAGTTCTTATAGTTTCTACTCAGCACCCTAACTTTATTCTTTATTTTTGGATAGGAAATCTAAGATCTTGAACATAAGGTTTTCGGTAAGTATATTCTTGATGGTATAGTTCGTCCATTTTTTTCATTCCTTTTTCTTCAGTATACTCACCTTGTCATTGATGGTTTTTAGGAGTGTTCCAAAGTCCCAAGCCTGTTCTCATATCCCGGTACTCTTGGTAAGGAAAATAGGATAAAATTTCATATGTTATGTTATGTGATTTAAGTGTTATGTATATGTTATATGTTATATTATGTATGTTTGTAGACTTGGGCATATGACCTGTATAACCAACAAGCCCCAATAAATTATGGGCATATGACTTGCTTAGCTAGCAAGCCCCACTAATCTAATGGGCATATGACTTGTTTAGTTTATGGGACCCCAAGTAATAATGGCCATTATAGTATATGTGACATATGTTATGATATGTTTTAGTATATGTTGATATGAATTTTATGTATATGATTTATGTGTTAAGGTTTTCCTTGCTGGGCATTAGGCTCATTCCTTTTTGTGTATATGTGCAGGAAAATAGCTTTGGTGGCGGGAAAGGTTCTTGGAAGCTTGGGGATGTGTATTGAGGCGGGATGGAGTCAATGGACCGAGAGTTCGATTCGAGGATGAAGTCTCTTTGATTATGGTTTTTCTATGTATTTTTCCGTAATTGGTTGTAACAAGTTTTAATTAAGTTTTCATTATGTCAAAATTATGTTTTGTTTCAGACAATGGGATCCCATATCCTACTTTAAATTTTATGTAGTTTAACATTTTTTTTTACAAGTTTTAATGAAGCTATGATTATTTCACTTGTAAAACTTATTAAAAATTAGCGTCTATGGATAGTAGTCATTAATGGTCCAAAGTCTAGAGTAGTTGGGACATTACACAAAGTACCACGTGTTCTTCTTGACCTTGACAGGACCAATAAATGAGTTGTTCAAGAAGCACAAACCGAGGTCCATTCATGTAATGCCCCGACTAACTCTAAGACATTAGACCATTAAAACTACTAAGAATAATTACTATTTTGGAATACATGCATAAAATAATATAACTTTATTAGAAAAAATCAAAATACGGGATCCCATTATTATTACATAAAAAATATAGAAAACTTAAATCTTTAGTTAATTGTTCAAATACTAAATGCGGAAAACATAAATACATAAATTAAAATACTTGAAACAAAACGTCATCGTCGATCTTTCCCATCAGTCAATTCACTCAGCCCTTTCCCAATACACATGTGAAAGCTGCCATGAATCCATCCTGCCTTGCAAGTTTATTTTCCTGCACAATCTAAAATAAAAAGGAATGAGCCTAATGCCCAGCAAGGAAAATCTACTAAAACATATCATAAGTCATAGAACGTAAAAACATAAATCGTAAAACGTATACGTAAAAACGTAAATAATAAAACATAGGACTACAATATTAATGGCCATTAACTCATTACCGTAGTATGTGATAGAAACTATCTAGGTCCTCTTGCTACTATTTGAGGTAGGTTTAAACACAATATAGTATATGATAAACCATCTAGGTCCTCTTGCTACTATTCGAGGTATTTTAAAGATCTAAACCATCAAGATAAGTACTTACCGAAAACCTTTAGTTTCAAGAAACTCAAACACCTAACCAAAATCCATTATAACAAGTTAGGATTTTGAATAAAATGAAAGAATAAGAGGAACTATAATGAACTAAACCTAAGGAAAAAGAATACCTTGGATAGATTAGAACTTTGATCTACACCTCAATATCACTCTATCTTACTTCCCAAATGTTTAGAAATGCATAGATTGGAAGGCTTTTAACCCCAAAACCCTAGTGTTTCTATCTAGAATGAACTTAGCAGCTTGGAGGCTCTGAAGAATGCTTGAATGATGAAGCAAATAGCTGAGTGTAAGGTCTTATTTATAGAGTTCAAGGAGTGAAACTAACTCCTTTTAAAATGAATAAAATTAAAATTTTATGTTCAACGGATGCCCAGAACTCAGTAAAAAAATGTTCAAGAGCAAGTCCAAGTTGTTGAGGGCTATTTCTAACTTGGATTCCACAGATTTAAAAAAAAAATGCCAAAGGGAGTCGATATATCACCCCTATCGGCGGTATATCGTTTGTCCCTATATCCCTAGCCTCTGTGGTTTCTGAATCACCCATAGGAAATATATCGGCCATTATAGCTACGATATATCGACATACGCTAATATATCAAACACGTTTTTGCACACTTTCAGCAGACTTGAATTTGTTTAAAACCACTTTGACTGATTAAAATGTGTTCCTAAGAGCTGAGGGAAGGTTCTAGACTTCCTAGGTTTATCCTTTATTAAATTATTCATCTTAAATCCTTAATAATCATACATGTGACAAGTGTCACATTCTTAATTATTCTATCTAAACCTTAAGTTATAATCTATAATATTTCCAGAACCAGCTATATGAATAAAACCTTATGGTAAAATTAATATTTCTAAACTATAGGCTAAACTTATAAAATCCATAACTATCTCTATGAGTTTCCAACTAAATCCCGGCTTGAACCAATAACCACAAAAACTAGAATACTAAGCTACTACTACTACTAATACTATCTAGCTATGTAAAATTTCGAGACACTACAATTCCTTCCTGGCACCAGCTATCGTCCTCATTTCGAAGAAAATTTATAGCTCCTTGGAAGGTGAGTTTTGAGGAAAATGCCTTGGCAACCATAAAGCAAGGACCCCTCGAGACCCTCAAGGCCTACATCAAGCACTTCAAGTAGGAAGCCGCTAGGACCAAGAAGGTCGACGACGACCAGCAATTGATGGCCTTGCAGGCAGGCATCCGCACAAGGTCCCCACTATGGGATGACCTCCAACAAAGGGCATGCCACAGGCTCAGTGACATCATTTGTCAATTACGTGAATACATTATCTGGGAGGATGTCCAGATTGGAGTGTTTGGCGGACCAGTCACTTTCCCCACTCCATTGATTACGAGCCGCGTGGGTCTGGGGACCTAGTACTTGTTGGGGTTCATGCCCTAATTAAAGACCAATTTCTTTGTATTCTTATTTATTATCAATAAAATAATAGAAATTATTTTTTGACTTGGTCAATCACTTTGCTCACATCTTTTATTTTCATGATTATTTGCTTAATATAAACTTTGACTAAATCCCGAGCATATAGCTAATCGTATTTATAGTGATGTAATCACAGTGGAATATAAATATGATTATATGTTCAAATATAAGTTAGTCCTAAGATTAGTCAGTGCACATGATTTACACTGACTTGCCAATCTACGATATGATCAACTTACACATCGTAGTCTTATGTTCTTTCTCGAACATTACCAAAGTAGATAAGATCAGATGTATTTGTTACATCGGACTGGATCGATATTTACAGTAGATAGAATAAGTAAACATACCGTTATTATCTCTTCTAGTCATATCATATAGTTGACCATAGGTCAATTCAATCTCAATTCTGAGTGGTTAGTATTCTAACTGATTGAATTATTTGAGTTCTTTGACATGTTCGTTACCAGCTTACCCTACGGACAAGCCCATACTTACAACTTGGGAACTCGGTAGTATAATTGAGTGGGAGTGTTAATCATAGATATGAACATCTATAGCTTCTGATGAAGAAGTGAAACGATGGTTTCCTTTTAGTTTGGTTAAAGGTGCTAAATGATAGAGATCTTATTTCAGTAATTAATATTAGTTTACTTAAATAATATTTATAAGGGACTAAGTGTTTTAAGGATAAAATACAATGAGGAGTAAAACGATATTTTAGTCCCATCTCATTGTAGACCATCTATAGAGGATTGAGTGACAATTATGGTAGTAACAATGGATAATTAATAACGTATCTATATTGCTTATAGAGCATTCTATGAATTCAAGAGAGCAATTCTGAGTCTTTAGTGGAGTCACAAGGAGTTAATATGTTAGTAAATTTATTTGTTAGATTTATGATAACTTGTTGGAGCTTGATTTGATAGGCCCATGGTCCCAATTGTACCCTGGATAAAATCATCTTGATAGTCTCAATTAGTTGATTTAATTATCAATTAGAATTATCAACGTTGACGAGGTAATTTTGGATAGTTTCACATACTTATACAATTTAGAGAAGAAAAGAGAAATTATGATAGATTTATTAATTAAGATAAATTGGTATCTAATTTAATAAATAAGTTTAAATCAAGGTTCAAATTATCAATAATCAATTTGATAAAGGAGTTGAATAATTATTTAATTAATTAAATCAATAGAAAATAATACAAGCCTTGATTTTAAGTCCAATGGGCATATAATTAAATGAGAAATTTCACGGGCCTAAAGCCCGTGATAATTTTGACCTAGGGCTGATTATTGGCTATTTTTTTATTGATATTTTAATTCAATACGTGACCTAATTGAGTCTATAAAAGGAATGCTAAGAGAGTGTTGAAAACATAAGTTGAATCACAAGTTTCTAATTGGTTTTAGATTCTCTCTACTGCATAATTCCTTTTCTAAGCCTCATTGTTCTTTTCTCTTCTTCTTTCTGTATCTATCTCATGTGTTGAGAATTGTCCACCCTAGTCTAGGTGATTCTAAGGATACTTTGGAAGACTGTGAATAAAATTGAAGAATGATTTAGTTTCTTGGTAATACTCTACGACAGATTGGATACAAGGGTTATAGAAACTGAAGGAACGACTCAATCATTTCGCTGCTAAATAATGTAAGTGTTCTTATCATTATCTCTCTATGAATTCAATTTTAGAAACATGTTTTAGGTTTTCTTATATTAATTCATTTAATATAAGATCTACATGAAAATAAATAAGATCATGTATAAGTTTTCCCAAGAACTGGCCCAGAGCCTTTGGTAATCTTTATTTTCATGCATGAACATGTTAAAATTGAATTATTTGATGTGTTGAGTAATTGGATGGAATTCATGATTTTATGAAGCATATTGAATTCTATGTGATTATTAGCAATTTTTAGCTTATTTTGTTGTGTTTTCTATATTATTAATTTTTATATTTGCTTTATTTTGCTGTAGAACATGGTAAAAATTAATTAGAAAATGATTTTTGTTTGAAAAATTGCATAAAAAAAATTTCTGAAATTTTTCACCCTGGCTGCCTGTCGCACGCGCGCGCTTACGCACATATCCCCTCCGTGCGCGCGCACGCGCACACCCCTCAGCCAAGCACCCCTGCGCGCACGAACACACCCATCACAGGTATTGTTCATCACAATTATTTTTTTTAATAAAAAAAATATGAAATTCATTATTTATAGCAAAACCAAAAATATCACTTTTATTTTATCATTTAAAAATATTTTTTTATGTTTGAGATTTAAATGATTAGATATTTTTACAAAGATTCAAATTCAAATTTAAACATAGACTAACAATTTACTTGTAAATCTCTTAATATATTAAAATATTAGAATTAAGATATTATATATTTAAGATATTTTCTTTTATGTACTTGTTATTTTTATCAAATTTTTATTTAAAAATATAAATATCAGTTTATTCTATAGTTTTTAATATTTAAATTATTTGAAATTTGAAATTTGTTAGTTATATATTTTCATAGATATTTGAATTTGTTTAACTGTTTTGAGATATTTTAGGGTTGTTATAACTATTAATATTTTTTTTGAATGGTCAAAATATTAGCATATAGTTGTAACAACACAATATATTTTTTGAAAAACAGTTAAGATATTGATTTTAAAAATTAAAATTGGTTAGATTTTTTAAAATATCACGTTTTGCCAAACCGATTATCAAAATATTTTTTAATGGGATTTAAATTAACTTTGGTTAATTGTTGATAAATCATATTTAAATTAAATTAATATTTTTCAAATAAACCTAAACCAAGTTGATTGTTGATAAATAAAATTTAAATTAACTATTGTTAATTGTTGATAAATTTCATTTAAATTGACTTATTTTTTTTGTAAAAATTTAATTAATTTAAATTTTTGATAAATTCTAGATAATTAATTGTGATATTTTTTCAAATGAAATAAATTGTGGTATTTTTGCCCATAAATTCATAAACTTGCTCATATAGTAACATGATTAGGCCCATCCAATTATAACATGTCTGTTTGCACTATATGTGGTATTTTTGAAATTAGGCTTAGATGCATATAGTGGCCCATATGTTTGCTAGATATATGGATTTTTCCAAATAATATATTCTAAAAATGATAGGCTTTATTTGGGCCCATTAGAAAATGTAAAGTTTAAATTCCTCTCTTGTGGGTGGTTCTACTTGTGAAGGCTCATTTGTTTTGCATGACTATAGTGGACCTAATCAATTAATAAAAATTAATAAAACACAGGTTTAATTTCCTGTCTTTTGGACCTTGTATGGAAGTATGGGGGCCTTTGTAGTGGGAACGACATACTGGACCCAACCCTTCTCTATACACGCCCAATTGTTAAGGCTCATTTACCTGAGTTTGACTTAATTGTATAGGTTCATTATATTAGTTAAACCTAAATATTGATTAGCAACAAACTAATTCTAAATTAATTGAATTTGTTTCAATGTGACACTTTAGAATTAATAGGAAATTATAGGACTTTGGTTTTAAAAATTTAATCTTTTCAATTTTTTGGAGAACCATAGTCATTCATTTTCTAAAAATAAATAATAAAAATACTATTTTTAATTTTATAATGAGCTTATTTGAAGAGTTATATTTGATCTCCACCGTTGGTTTAACAAGGTCAATAGCTTAATGGGGCCTCAAAACGCTTTGATTCGTCCCCCTACGGAAGGTGTTCATTAGTTATTTTGACAATGTTAGATTTCAAAAGATAGATAATTATAGGTCAAATTCTACTAGACTCACCCCTACGGTGACTACTAGGACTAAATCTATGACTATCGAAACCGTGGGTCTAACTCATAAAATAAGAGATTTTGTTTGCTATTTTAATCGAATAGTAGGTTGTTAATAATGGTGTCCATTATTTAATAAGTTTACAACTTTATTTAACTAGTGGTATTTTTGACTCTCGCCAACTGGGACAAGGATATCATAGATTAGTTAAAAACCTAAAGAAATAAAAATATGATTATTTTGGTATTTTTTTCTCATATCTTACATATTTTTGGTATATGTTGTGCTATTTCTTAAATTTTGAGTGAATAGGAGTTCTATTGAGCAAATGTGATTGATTTCTTTTTTATTGCTAATTTGTAGTATAATTATGGCTATGTCTACTCCCATCCTTTTCTCAACTTTTGATGGAGAAACTAATTGGAGAAAACATCAACATTGTGTTGATTGGTGCAACTCCAAGTTTGTCATGACTGAGGAATCCCCAAAAGTTCCTATTGAATGAGCTACCAAGTCTGTGGGGGATAAGTATGAGCATTGTCAGCCAGCTAACAACAAGGCGCGACACTACATGTTGGCTAGTATGGTCAACACTCTCAAGAAAAAGATGGAGAATGTCGAGACGGCCTACGAAATCATGGATCAGCTCCAAGACATGTTTGGTGGCAAGTCTGTGCAAACTCATTTTGAGGCCACCAGGAAATATGCCAATGATCGGATGGCACCTTCTCAACATGTTCGTGATCACCTGATCAAGATGACAAACTACTTTTAGGAAGCTGAACTTCATGGAGCAACAATAGATGAGGAAACTCAAGTCATCTTAATACTCAACAATCTCTCTCTAGCTTTCCGGCCTTTCACCACCAACTATGTGTTGAATAAACTCAACTATGGTCTGATGCAGCTCATGAACAAGCTTCAGACTTTTGAGTCTATAATGGGTGGAACAAGTAGGGGAGGAGAAAAGAAGACAACTACTACTATTTCTGCTGATCCAGCTAAGGCTAACGCTAACCAAGCTTCATCTTCGTCAGCTAGAAACAAGAGAAAAGGTGGACAAAATAATAATCCCAAGCCTAAAAAGGCTGCAAAGACGAGTGCACAACCAAATGCATAGACGTCTAAGGGGAAGAACAAGAAAAACAAGAAAGATAAAGGTAATTGTTTTCACTGCAAAGAGAAAGGGCATTGGAAACAAGATTGCCCCAAGTTTCTAACAGCGAAAAATAAAGGTAATGATTATAGTTCATTTATCATAGAATCATGTGTTTTAGAGAATGATAAATTCGTTTGGATTATTGATTTTCAATCTACTAACCATTTTTGTAATTCTTTACAGCTTCTTGAATCGTGGGAGGAAGTGGACGAAGGCGGCTTAAAGCTTAGAGTTGGGAACGGATCATTCACTGTAGTCCAAGCAAGAGGAAGAGCTCGTCTGAAGTTCGGAAATAAATTTTTAAATTTTAAATGATGTATTTTTTATTCCGCATTTTAGTAGAAATTTAATTTCAGTTTCCATGTTGCAATTAGAACAATTTATCATGACTTTCACAAGTTCTAATATATCTATTTCTTTCACTGGATCACAATTGTGCATTGCATGTTTGGAAAACGGGCTTTATATTCTACGACCTAATGAACCCCTCGCTCTTAACAATGATTTATTCAAAGTAGCTAAACCTAGGACTAATAACGTCAAAAGACCGATAAGGACAACATAACGTATTTATGGCATTTGAGACTAGGTCACATTGGCTATGATAAAATTCAATGACTTACAGAGGATGGTCCTTTGAGGGAACTCACCTTAGGTTAATTACTTGTCTGTGAATCTTATCTAGAAGGCAAACTAACCAAGCGTCCATTCTTTGCAAAGGATGATAGGGCCAAAAAACCACCTAGACTTGTGCATTCAGATGTTTATGGACCTTTGACTGTACAAGCTAGGGGTGGTTTTGAGTATTTCATCACTTTCATTGACGATTACTCTAGATACTCATGTCTTTACCTAATGCATAAGAAATCAGAAACATTTTCAAAGTTTCAGAAATTCCTAGCAACGGCTCAGAACCAATTAGGTAAAACGTTAAAGATCTTGCGATCTAATAGGGGTGGAGAATATTTGGATATGCAGTTCCAAGATCATTTAACTGAACTTGGGCTTTTATCACAACGTACTGCCTCAGGTACTCCGCAACAAAATTGTGTAGCGGAACGCCGGAACAGAACTTTATTGGAAATGGTTAGATGCATTCTTAGTTACTCAACTCTACCAACTTCGTTATGGGGACATGCAATAGAAACCACAAACGACATTCTCAAAGTTGTGCCGTCCAAATCCATCCCCAAAACACCTTTAGAACGCTGGAATGGTCATGAACCTAGTTTACGCCATTATAGAATCTGGGGATGTCCCGCCCATGTCATGAGGAAAAAGGAGGGAAAGCTAGAACCGCAAACTAAAGTTTGCATGTTTGTTGGCTATCATAAAGGTACTCAAGGCAGACTTTTCTATAGTCATTCAGAAAAGAGAGTGTTTACTTCTACAAATGCTACTTTTCTGGAAAATAACTATGTCCAAAACTTCAAACCACACAACAAAGTAGTTTTAGAGGAGATGGTTAAAGAATTGACTCCAACCAATGTTCCATCGTCATCAATGTGAATTGTTGATGAAATTCCCACTCTTCATGTCCAACCGATGCAAGTCTATTTAAATGAATAAAGTACCATTGTTCCTGAGCAAACAGTCACTAAGTTTTGTCGAACTGGGAGGGTTTCTAAGAACCTAGTTCGCTATGGTTTGGATGGTGAAACCAATATGGTTGTTGGTGACACTAGTGATGATGATCCGTTGTTTTTCAAACAGGCAATGGCTAGCCTTGAAAAGGAACTATGGCTCGAAGCCATGAAACAGGAAATGGAGTCCATGTACTCAAATTCTGTCTGGGATCTTATGGAAGCACCTAGTGACTATAGGGCCATTGGGTGCAAGTGGATCTACAAGAAGAAATGAGGTGTTGATGGAAATATCGAGACTTATAAAGCTCGATTAGTGGCAAAGGGTTATACCCAAAGAGAAGTTGTGGACTAAGAGGAAACTTTTAGTCCAGTAGCCATGCTCAAGTCCATTTGCATCCTTCTATCCATAGTAGCCGCTCTCGACTATGAGATTTAGAAAATGGATATCAAGACATCTTTTCTTAATGGAAAGCTTGAAGAAGTCATTTATATGGATCATCTAGAAGGATTTAAAGTAGCTGGACAAGAAAAAAAAGTTTGCAAGTTTAACAGGTCTATTTATGGACTTAAGCAAGCTTCTCGTTCCTGGAACCTTAGGTTTGATGAAATAATCAAAACCTATGGCTTTGAAAAAAATATTGATGAGCCTTGTGTTTACCAATTTAAGGCAAATCAAATGGTTGTATTCCTGGTTCTTTATGTAGATGATATCTTACTCATTGGAAACAATGTTAAGAAATTACACGATGTAAAGAATTGGCTGAGCACTGAATTCAAGATGAAGGATTTGGGTGAAGCAAGTTATGTTCTAGGTATCCAGATCATTAGGGATAGAAAGAAGAAACACATAGCTCTATCTCAAGCAGCTTACATAGATAAAGTGCTTGAACGTTTCTCAATGACAAATTCCAAGTAAGGACGTTTGCCGTCTCGCCATGGAATTCATCTTTCAAAGAAGCATTCTCCCCAGATTCCTGAAGAGGAAGATGCAATGAGAAAATTTCCTTACGCATATGCAGTTGGAAGTCTGATGTATGCTATGTTGTGCACTAGACCAGATATCTGCTATGCAGTGGGAGTAGTGAGCCGGTATAAGTCAAACCCAGGACCGAAACATTGGATAGCAGTTAAGCATATCCTGAAGTATTTAAGGCGGACTAAGGATTATATACTAGTCTACCAGGGTTGTGTTCTGAACCCTGTAAGCTACATCGAGATTTTTAGACTGATGTCGATGACAGGACGTTTACTTCTGGAATGGTGTTTGCTCTTGGGGGTGGAGCTGTGATATGCAGAAACGTAAAGCAATCTGTAATCTCAGTTTCCACCATGGAGGTTGAGTACATAGCTGCGTCAGAAGTAGGTAAGGAAATAGTCTGGCTAAATAAGTTCTATTCAAATCTTGGTGTTATTCTGGAAATGGATAATCCGCTTGTGTTGTTTTGTGACAATACAGGAGCGATAGCGAACTCGACAGAACCTCGTAGTCACAAGAGGATTAAGCATATAGAAAGGAAGTATCACATCATTCGAGAATATGTGGCTAGGGGAGATGTAAAGGTTATGAAGATTACATCTGAAGACAATCTTGCAGATCCGTTTACAAAGACACTACCAGAAGCTACATTTGATAAGCATATCAAGGAAATGGGGTTAGTAAAATTAAGGCATTAGTTTCAATTAGTTCAAGTGGGAGTATGTTGGGGTTTTATGCCCAAATTAAAACCCAATTTCTTTGTAATCTCATTTATTATCAATAAAAGAATAGAAATTATTTTTGATTTGGTCAATCACTTTGCTCACATGTTTTATTTTCATGATTATTTGTTTAATATAAACTTCTATTAAATCCTGAGCATATAGCTAATCGTATTTATAGTGACGTAATCACAGTGGAATATAAATATGATTATATGTTCAAATATAAGTTAGTCCTAAGATTAGTCAGTGCACAAGATTTACACTAACTTTCCAATCTATGATATGATCTACTTACACATCACAGTGTTATATTCTTTCTCGAACATTATCAAAGTAGATAAGATCGAATGTATTTGTTACATCGGACAGGACCGATATTGACAGTCGATAGGATAAGTAAACATACCGTTATTATCAATTATAGTCATATCATATAGTTGACCATAGGTCAATTAAATCTCATTTCTGTGTGGTTAGTATTCTAACTGATTGCATTATTTGAGTTTTTTGACTTGTTCGTTACCAGCTTACCCTACAGACTAGCCCATACTTACATCTTGGAAACTCAGTAGTATAATTGCGTAGGAGTGATAATCATAGATATGAACATCTATAGCTTCTGATGAAGAAGTGAAACAATGATTTCCTTTTAGTTTGGTTCAAGGAGAGATCTCATTTCATTAATTAATATTAGTATACTGAAATATCATTTACAAGGAACTAAATGATTTAAGGATAAAATACAATGAGGGGTAAAACAATATTTTAGCTCCATCTCATTATAGATCATCTATAGAGGATTGAGTGACAATTATGGTTGTAACAATGGATAATTAATAACGTATATATATATATTGCTTATAGAGCATTCTATGAATTCAAGAGTGCACCTTCGAATCTTTAGCGGAGTCATGAGGAATTAATAAGTTAGTAAATTTATTTGTTAGATTTATGATAACTTCTTGGAGCATGATTTCATAGGCCCATGGTCCCCACTGTACCTTGGATAAAATCATATAGATAGTCTCAATTAATTGATTTAATTATCAAAGTTGACGAGGTCAATTTTGGATAGTTTCACAGAGTTATACAATTTAGAGAAGAAAAGAGAAATTACGGCAGATTTATTAATTAACATAAATTGGTATCTAAATTAATAAATAAGTTTAAATCAAGGTTCGAATTATAAATAACTAATTTGATTAAGGATTTGAGTAATTATTTAATTAATTAAATCAATAGAAAATAATACAGGCCTTGATTTTAAGTTCAATGAGCATATAATTAAATGGGAAATTTCATGGGTCTAAAGCCCATGATAATTTCAACCTAAGGCTGATTATTGGCTATTATTTTATTGATTTTTTTAATTAAATAAGTGTCCTAATTGAGTCTATAAAAGGAATACTAAGAGAGAGTTGAAAACATAAGTTGAATCACAAGTTTCTGATTGGTTTTAGATTCTCCCTACTGCATAAGTCCTTTTCTAAGCCTCATTGTTCTTTTCTTTTCTTCTTTATATAGCTATCTCATGTGTTGAGAATTTCCTACCCTAGTCTAGGTGATTCTAAGAAAACTTTGGAAGACTGTGAAGAAAATTGAAGAACGGTTTAGTTCTTGGTAATACTCCGCTATAGAAAGGACACAAGGGTTAGAGAAACTATAAGAAGGACCCAATCATTCAGCTGCTAAATAATGTAAGTGTTCTTATCATTATCTTTGTATGAATTCAATTTTAGAAACATGTTTTAGGTTTTCTTATATTAATTCATTTAATATAAGATCTACATGTAAATAAAAAACATCTTGTATAAGTTTTCTCAATAGTACTCACCTTACACTCTTGTCCAATAGAGTGTGGTGAGTGCCCTGTAGTTCAACCGGCTATCCAGTCAGTTGGATTTAGCGTAGTGCCTCCTGCTAATTTCATTGTCGCTCTGATGGGATATGGAACTTCACTCATTGGATGCAATGCTTTTTCAAATGTATTTAGTGTTGGAACTGCTGCTCCAGCCCAATTAGAAACACCTAGCAGAACCCCCAGTGGAAATAGGAGCGAGGGCAAAGGCAAGGATAGGAAACTCAAGGGAACTGGGGCAGCTTCGGAAGGATAATGAGCGGCCCCCGACGAGAAGTATGTCTCAAAGTAATGAGTACACGGACCTAGTGAACTCTCGGGAGAACATCTTCTTGGCCACAGAGCAGCACGTCCACTACCAAAAATCACCGCCCATCCGGAGGGACAGGGACATAAGAGATCTTAAAACATTTTGTTGGTTCCATAATGATGTGAGGCACCACACCAATGAGTTCTAACTACTCAAGGATGAGATTGAGAATCTCATTATGTTAGGGTATTTAAACCAGTATGCTCGGGTTGGAGCATGCACGACTCAGGCCCCAACCGCAAGAGTGCCTCCGTAGTAGGAAGTCCATGGGCCACTCCCAATGAATGGGAGAGTGGAGATTATCTCCAGAGGACCCACTTGGGGGGCACCTTGATAAGTTCAATTTTGATCATATATTTTAATTTCTTTAGGCTTAGAAATTGTTAGTTTTTATTTTTTTTAATGATTTTCATTTGGTT
Source organism: Humulus lupulus (assembly GCF_963169125.1). Classification (NCBI taxonomy): domain Eukaryota; kingdom Viridiplantae; phylum Streptophyta; class Magnoliopsida; order Rosales; family Cannabaceae; genus Humulus; species Humulus lupulus. Next base: position 205,273,787 of record NC_084793.1, read on the forward strand.
TTTGGTATTTTGTGATTTTTGGTTTAAAAAGAATTTTAAGAGTAAAAATACACATTTATTAATATAAAAATAAACTAGGTTTAAATTAATCTTTCTGACTTTAATTAAATATATTTTTTATTTGGAAATATTTAATTTTGATTTGATTTATTTGCTTTTATAGGAATTGTGTATTTTCATGAAGAAAATAAAGTATTGAAATCTGAACTAGAGTCTGACACAAAGCTGTCGTCCAAATCGGAGTTATATCGAGGGAGATATGACCAAAATACGAGTAGTTGCGTGGAAAAATTCAGTTTCTTGAGGAATACGAAAATATCACATTCAAACTCCAATTTTGCAACCAACAAGAAGATGTTTTTACTTCAAATTCGAAAATTGGAGATATCACAATAATATTAAAAGAAAATTAATATCTATTAGTTTTAGTTTAAGTTTTAAAATTTAAAATTTATTTTGATTAGTTTTAGTTAGTATGAGACTATTATGAATAGAGGTTTGTCTCAATTTGAAAACATACTCTCAATTCTCTATTTTAGAGAGATATTCTCTTCTATTTTTTTCTTTTAGTAATTATAGTTTCTTATTTATTGTTGTGCTTATTGTTAAGAGTGATTTCAAAGCCCTGAATATGATTTATTGGTTTTAATAATTTTCATTGATCTTCAATTCTCTTATATTAAATTGCTTCTATTTTTCTATTTGAATGTCATGGTTCTTGTAAAATCTTGTTTAGACGGCTGCTAATTAGAAATTTGCATTATTCTACTATCATCTTAGGATTGCTATTCACCTAATAGTTCAGGATTCAAAGTAGAGTGATAAATTGAAATTAAGGTATTGTGACGGGTATTTTAATTGTGATGAAAAATAGAACCTATGTTAAATGAATTGCATGCTTAATGAATTTGTTGCCTAGATAAACTTGTTTCCACAGAATGTAATGCTTTTCCTAGGTTAAATAGATCGCATGCTTAATGGGTTTATTTCTTGGTAAAAATTGTTAATTAAGAGCGCTTAGCTTTAATTAATTATAATAGGGAAATTGGGATAATTAAATGCTTAAGTGTTATCTGCGGGGTTAATAGTTTAATTGGGAATATAAATCAATGCTATTATTGAAGTTCTTGAATGAGTATTTAGTGGTGGAGAATGGTCTCTTAACTATTTTAACTATTAACTTTATTTTTAATTATTTTTATTTTCAAAGACCCCTTCTTTATTAACTTTTTGTATTTTGAATAATAAATTGAATAGTAGTCCTCGTGGGTTCGGCCCTTATTTATTGCTATACTGAAGTAGTGGGTATAAGGAATTAATAAAATCAATAATTAAATTTTGTACGGTTAACGACACCCATCAAATTTTTGGTGCCGTTGCTGGGGACTATTTCATTTAATTTGTTATTAATTTTTTTTCCTTTTAACTGTCTTGGTCTATTAGTTGTGGTTTATGTTTTCAAGACTTCTATTGAATTTAATTGGAGACACGACGATGTACCATCAACTGTTTATCAATTCATTCAATGTCTCAAAACAAGTAAATAGACATGACCCAACATAATGACGACATGAGTACGACTCAATTGAGCTAACGACATTAAACAAAGCATTTGTGGGAGTTTTTCTTACCCTTATCTTTTTATTTTGTATTGATTTCTATTTAATTTGTGCCTTGAGGACAATGCTTATATTAATTGTGGGGGAAGAGCAATTTTCGTATTCTACTTTTTTTTTCTAGTTTGTTTGTGTTTTTATTGGCTTTAAAAAGGAATGGTTAAGTTGAAAGCAATTAGTTTATGATAAGATTTTTTGATTGTGATTGATATGATTTTCGAAAAATGATAGATTTTACATGAATTGTGTGCTTGACTTTTGTTTTCATTATTGCTTAGGCTTGATTCTTAATTTTGAATTTATGTACATAATTGAATTTACTAAGTTGCTAGTACTTAAAGAGATTTATGCATGTTAAGATAATAATTTTGTTTATTCTCTACCACTCTAGAACTTATTTGATTGTAATTTGAGGCGAAATTTATAAGTTACATATGATTAAGGATATGATTTAGGAAATTTTTTTGGACCAGTTGAGCATTTCAAACCTACCTTATTTATTTATTCCCTAGTTACCAATTTCGAGCTTTTCTTATTTTACCCTTATACATGAGCCTTATGAAAAAATAATAATATATCCTTATCTTTAAACTTGTAACACCATAGATATAGTGCTTTATTGTTTATTAGTTGTGAATGAGTTGAAAAGAGGGAAAGGTTTTGCATTGGGGTTGTGCTATAAATGTATAAAATCCCCTATTCCTCTATAAAAAAAAAGTTTCCAAGATGAAAAAAAAGAGTTTCAATGGAAAAAAGAAAGAAAAAGAAAATACTTGCAACAATTCAAGTGTGGGGGAAATAATGAGATATATGTTTGAAAAAAAAAAGAGAATAGTAAACATTTTGTAATTTTTTAGGGAATATTTGTAAGGGTTGAAAGTAGAAGAAATTGTATGTTATAGTGTGATTTGAACCTAAATTATCTTTCACGTCTACCTTTAACCTTAGCCATGCATTATAAGCCTAATAAGTCCTATTGATCCTTTGATTATGTGTACTTATATTAGTGGAGAATGATTTGATAATAAACCTATGGAGTGAATATTCTTAATAATAAATCTATATATTTGAGACACTTTTAATTACTTTTGGCATGTATAAATTGATTTAGGTGCAAGTGATATAGTGAATTTAATTGTGCACATATATACAAGAATTGAGTTTAAGAGGTAATCATACTTAAGTTGAAATTCTAAGGATTATGAATGTACATTTTTCTTGGAATTATATATTTATACAATCTTTGAGACGATTATTCTTTTTGACAAGACCATGACTTTATATTTTTATTGTTTGTGTTTAGTTTAGTTTTAGTTTTTGTGTTTGCTAAGGGACTAGCAAAATCTAAATGTGGGGGAATATGATAAGTTCAATTTCGATAATATAATTTTAATTTCTTCAGGATTAGAAATTGTTAGGTTTTATTTATTTTAATGATTTTAATTTTGTTTTTGGTATTTTGTGATTTTCGGTTTAAAAATAATTTTAAGAGTAAAAATACACATTTATTAATATAAAAATAAATTAGGTTTGAATTAATATTTTTGACTTTAATTAAATATATTTTTTATTTGGAAATATTTAATTTTGATTTGATATATTTGGTTTTATAGGAAATTGTGTATTTTCATGAAGAAAATAAAGTATTGAAATCTGAACTAGAGTTTGACACAAAGCTGGAGCTGAAACTTCACGATCGATTTTGATACTGTTTCAGCCATATTTTGAAAATTGTTTGACACATAGAAGTTGTAGATATTTTTCTAAGCTTTCCAAAACGTATTGAATCGTCCAAATCGGAGTTATATCGAGGGAGATATGGCCAAAATATGATTAGTTGCGTGGGAAAATTCAACTTCTTGAGGAATACGAAAATATCACATTCAAACTCCAATTTTGCAACCAACAAGAAGATATTTTTACTCTAAATTAAAAAATTAGAGATATCACAATAATATTAAAAGAAAATTAATATCTATTAGTTTTAGTTTAAGTTTTAAATTTTAAATTTTATTTTGATTAGTTTTAGTTAGTATGAGACTATTATAAATAGAGGTCTGTCTCTATTTGAAAACAGACTCTCTATTCTCTATTTTAGAGAGATATTCTCTTCTATTCTTTTCTTTTAGTAATTATAGTTTCTTATTTATTGTTGTGCTTATTGTTAAGAGTGATTTCAAAGCCCTAAATATGATTTCTTGGTTTTAATAATTTTCACTGATCTTCAATTCCCTTATATTAAATTGCTTCTATTTTTCTATTTGAATGTAATGGTTCTTGTAAAATCTTGTTTAGACAACCGCTAATAAGGAATTTGCATTATTCTACTATCATCTTAGGATTTCTATTCAACTAATAGTTCAGGATTCTAAGTAGAGTGATAAATTGAAATTAAGGTATGTTGACGAGTATTTTAATTGTGATGAAAAATAGAACCTAGGTTAAATGAATTGCATGCTTAATGAATTTGTTGTCTAGATTAACTTGTTTCCACAGAGTATAATGCTTTTCCTAGGTTAAATAGATCGCATGCTTAATGGGTTTATTGCTTGGTAAAAATTGTTAATTAAGAGCGCTTAGCTTTAATTAATTATAATAGGGAAATTGAGATAATTGACTGCTTAAGTGTTATCTACGGGGTTAATAGTTTAATTGGGAATATAGATCAATGCTATTATTGAAGTTCTTGAATGAGTATTTAGTGGTGGAGAATGACCTCTTAACTATTAACTTTATTTTTAATTATTTTTATTTTAAAAAACCCCTTCTTTATTAACTTTTTGTATTTAGAATAATAAGTTGAATAGTAGTCCTCGTGGGTTCGACCCTTATTTACCGCTATACTAAAGCATTGAGTATAAGGAATTAATAAAATCAATAATTAAATTTGGTACGGTTAACGACACCCATCACACCTCTCGGGGTTCGCAGAGTAGATATGTGCGAGCCCTGAATCACGATGATGAGGTACTAGCATTAACTTAGCTGCCAGTGTAGATGCCCAAGATGTATGACTAAGTTATCTCGATGCTCCTAGGACGATGCTCGATGTTATCCAAAAATTGGCATATTTGACGTGGCATTATGCTTTGGACACGTGGCATTAAGTTTAGACATGTGGCGTTAGGTGAGGCAGGCTAGTCGGCGTGTAAACACAAAATGTATAATAGTTACTGCTTGTCAGGTATACCAGCAAAATCAGCTGGTCGGTAGGACGGATAGACAAACTTGGTCGGCGAGAAGAAGTTACACTCATTGTTAGCACTCCACAAGAATCGCCTACCACCCGCAAGGGGCGCCTAACAGCCCTGAAGACTTGGTCAAGCCTCTTAACAAATATGACTGTAACTACCTGCGAGAACAATGGGATATTTCCACCATCAGTTACGTCGCGTTCTGCCCTTGCACCAACAGAACATTATAAATACAAACCCTCCACCAAAGTGGAGGGGGTTCACAAAATCTCCAACCGACCAAGGTTTATAAAGATACCAGACAACCTATTTTTATACCTAGCAACAATTATGCCTTATTGTATTGTCTTTTACACATAGAAATCCACTTGTAATCCCATGTGATCTTGTGTAAACGTTTAAGATTAATACAAATCTAAGAGGAAGTAGGTCATTACCAGTTCTTGGGGCCAAACCTCTATAAATTTCAGTGTTCTTTATTATTTGTTGCTCATTATTAATAGGTTCTTAGCTCATTTATTGTTTATTGATTGTTCTACTGAAAGCTCTCAAATTAATTATTTTGACTCTGCTTCAGTTTGCTAAAAAACCAGTCAACATTTTGGTGCTTTCATTGAGAGTAAGAATAATCACATTTAGATTTCATTACTACAAGGATGGTAGTTTCAACAAGAATATTAGGTCAAGAACCTTCGGAGCGCGAAGCTGAATCGTCGCGTTGAGTTCCCTCAATGAGCAATCTGAATGGGGAGCGAGCTGATTTGCCACCCAGAAACCCACCCGGCACCGAGGGGCAGGCTGCAAGGCCCACTTCAGCTGGGCATGGGGCTACTACCTTTACAGGAGTTACTAACGCAAGAGCTTCAGGTGGAGGTGCTGCAAGGCGTACTGACCAACCAGGATCGAGAGATGGAGGTCCTGGACGGTATGAACCCCACGTTGATATTGAAGGACTTGACCCAAAAATTGAGCAGAATAGGGCGGTCATGGGACAGATGCAAGATCAGCTTGCCACCATGAACTAGGGGCGGGCTATCGCCGAAGAGGCCATTAATGAGGCTTTCAAAAATCAAAGAAGAGATTTCCAAGAATGGATGGTTCAACATGCTTGGGAGTTCCAGACCCGTCAGGAAGACATGGAATGTCAAACCAGGGAGGCTGTTGAATCCATCCGCAATTATATGCAAGAACAGCAGACTCAGGTTATGGGAACTGCAGCTAGAACTGTTGCCCACAACCAACAACGCCCTCTTATTTTTTATTTTGGTGATGGGGTCATGAATCCCATTCCATCACTTGGGGGGCACCATAGTCATACATGGAAAAATAGAGGAAAAAACACGTAATTAAAATGACTTAAAAACGTTAATTTTATTAATGTTAAATTGCTTGCACATTGCTCGGTATGTACCGAGCAACAAAAATAGCCATAAAAAGATTTATGTAGATAGGGTTAAATAATTTTTGTTTACAAGTCATTTGAAAAAAATTAACAACTCTGATTTACAGAGCTGCATAGCTTCAAACAGAACCGAACAACTCCAAAAAATAGTATACGTTGAGTAGTAAGGAAAAATAAGATATGAGCAGATATATAGTGAGAATGAAAAACATTTTATAGATAAAATGTCATCCATGATGTCTCAAAAAAAATAAAAGACTGCTCGGCTCAGCCATTTTGTTCAGGCAGAAAGGAAAGAAGTTCAACAATGTAAAATACTGAAAGCAAAAACAAATAAAGTTTTTTTGGGGTCTTGGACTTGGTTGTCTGGCTGGATGTCAGGTTTCTTGGCTGGAAGGCTTTGAGATTGATAAGCGTGGGTTTGGACATCAGTTGAAGCACTTAGGCCAGAAGGCAGGGCATCCTCCTCAGGGGTCGCAGTAATTGGCTCAGAGGTTGGCACAGCTAGTTCTGGCTCAGAGTATGGAAGTTGCTCGATGGGAGCAGCCTGGGCCTCAGTCTTCTCCCGCTCGTCACAATAGTTGATAAGCTTATCGAAAGCCTCCCCTAAGTCGTTGTAATTTACCCCTTTGTTGCATACCCAGAAGTCATAAAATGTGCTCATGCAAAAGTCTTCAAAGGCTTTAGCATCAGCAGCCCTGCCAGTTTTATCTTCATCAAGGGCCTTCACCAACTTGTCCCTCTCCTCCTGGGCAGCTTTCCCCTTCACAACATTTTTCTCGGCTATGTCCTTTAGCTCTTCCACCCTCCTATCCAGCCGATTGATATCTATGTTCCTTTGCTCAGCTGCGGCCTTGAGACTCACGTTGTCTTTGATAACCTACTCGGAGTTCATCTGTAGCTCCTGGACATGCTCAGTGAGCTGGGTAACCTGGGAGGCATTTTCCTCAGACTTGTTTTTCAAGCTACCCACCTGCTTGTTCACCGCCTTTGCATGATGGTGAGCATACTGAGAGCCAAAATGGCCTGCAACATTATAAGAATGAAGTTATAAAAAGTAACAAAGATGAAAAATTAACAAAACACTGGACAGATCAAGTACTTACCCTGACAACATCCTGGAGGCTAGTGTTATTGATGTACTCCAGAGATTTGATGCCCAGGGTAGCCATGAAGTTGCCTTGGGAAGAGGACACCATTTTTACACCCCTTGGTGGATTTTCAAGGGCTTCTTCAATGGCTCATTAACTTCCCCAGCAAGGTCATCAACGACACCATCCTGAAATCTGCTCAAGATAGGGGGCTCTCTTACACATGTGGAGGGGACAGTTTCCTCGATAGGGGTTACTTTGCCCTTGCCAAATTTGTGCGAGGGACTCTACGTATTTTTATGAGAGGGAGTCTTCTCGTGAGTCTTTTCAACTTGCTTGGTAGCCACAACAGGAGGGTCAGTTTTTTGGCACTTGGCATAAAGAGTTTCGCTACTGGGACCGCCAGCCTGTTTCTGTGCAAAATTCTTGAAAAAGACAGATGACATATTTGTAAAGTAAAAGCAAAAGGTTAGTCAATATTTTGAGCAGAGTCAGAACATGCAAATAAATAAATAAGCAGAAGTAAAAACAAGTTCTAAAGGTTAGTGTTAGGTCACCCTCTTCTATTTCCCCCGAGCAACCGGCTGCCCTGAGCGGGATGTCCTCATCACTATCTGATGAGTCAGAGTCTATGCGCTCAACTTCAATTTATTTCCCCTTTTTGGGCTGGGGGAAACAACGATCTTGGGAGTGCTGTGTTCAGCAAGCTCCCTATAGTGATTCCAGCCGAACGTAGCTAGTTCTCGGACCTGCTTCTCCATCTCCCTATTGAGGGTCGACTAGTTGAAGGGACCGTTGCATAAAAATGACAAGTGATTAGCTGCAATGTCTGCTGTAATGAAGTATTGGCTGGCATACTCCCCAACCTTGGAGATATCTTCAGTGTTGGCTAAATAAATGTTAGAGTTTGTATCGATAAAGTAATAATATCCTGAGCGGCCGTGTCGGGGACTGGATTTGAGGTCAAAAGGTAATTTACTTCTTACGCAGACGACATCGGCCAGCTTAAAGACTTGTATAAAACAGAGGGCTGAGAGAAACCTAATGCCCTTAGGACTGATTTGAGTGGGACAAAGCACAAAATAATTTACCACACTTCGAAAGTATGGTAGAAGAGGAAGAGTAGCGCTAGCAGTGATGTGAAACCTGCTCCAGGTGCAGAATTGAGCCCCGAGGTTCTTGGTAGTCTGTTGGGCAGAGGGTTTGAGGATAGTAACATCTCCTAGCTTGAAATTGTCTTTGACGTTTTACAGGTGTTTATCAGAGATGGTGCTGGCTGAAGCTACATATAAGAGGGCCTCCTCCGTCTTTGGTGAGGGGTTAAGAATAGCCTTAGTGTAAATCTTTGTGGCATACTTTGTCTCAGTCTTCTCTTCTTGCCTCGAATTTCTAGGCTTTTCCTCATGGGGTAGGACCTCCTAGATATCCCCGATAGTGGCATGGCGTGCCACATGGGGGTCTTCATCATCAGCACCACGAGTATTTTGCTTAATATGTGCCATCATCGATTCACAAGTGATAAGTTTACAACCTGTTCCAGTGATCACCTCCCTCGATAATCTGCACGTACAAGAAAAAGGGGAAAGATGAGGTTAGAGCACCGAACAGTGCTGGTCGGTATAGACACCTTGGGTTGTACTGACCAGACCAGAATAAAAATGGTATGGTGTACCAACCAAAAAATAGATCGAATATAAAATCAAGAAAAACTGAGGCAATGAAGGGTTTTCAATTTTTTTTCAAGAACTGTTATTGGTGTTCTTCAAGAACACCGAACACAAATCAGCTAAAAAAGGACATCAAGAATCAACTGTTTGCAAAATTAAAGGTTAATATACATGACCCATGCCTAGAACTACCCATAAAATCATTTATTTTCAAATTCAAGTTATATGCATAAAAAAATTCTAGGGATTTTTCCAAAATCCACTTACGACAATAGTAAAGAATGCAGAGAAAAAGAAATAATTTTTTGCACACAATGCTAACACACATGAAAGGAAAACATGGGAAACTTACTGTAAGCTTGCTGAACATGCTCGACGTTGAGAATCGTCGGAAAAGAGTGTCCAAGCACGGGCGAGTATAAGGAGCATCATAGTTTGGTTTGACTCTGGATGCTTGGTGTGTTTGAAGAGTGAAGAGGGTAAAGTGGAAAACGAAATGAAATTTTTTATTAATAGGCAAAGAAGAGTGTCCTCTCTCCTGCTAGACATTAATGGAACCACCCACTCAACACTTGTAGTGTCCCAAATTTGCTAATAAGGCTCAAGGCCTTGATTAGCGTGTCAAGAGGGCAATGGTTCATTTAATTATGCTAGTATGTGAATTAAATGATTATATGACTAGAAATGCATGTTTAGGTCAATTAAATATGCATGCGGACTCCATCTGGTTATTAGGGGCATATTTGTAATTTTATCCCGTTGAGGGCCTAAATGTGATATATGTGTGTATTGTGATTGAGACCACGAGGGTGTGGTGATATATTTGTGATACACAATCTGAGACGGTCCTAGGGAGCAGTTTAGCTAGATAGTCACAATAGTGTTGAATACCCGGCTCAGGAGGAGCCTAGGGGTATTTTGGGAATACAGTATATGTTTGGGAATTATTGGGTAACAGGTGGTAATTTAGCAATTATTTGGGCATGTCGGGATTAAAATGGAGATTTATAGGAACACTCGAGGATTTAGCAGGATGTGGAAATTGATGGGATTTCCCTTGGTGGCATTAAGGGAGTGAGGATAGACATATGGGAATCTTTGTCATTTAGGCAGCTGGGTGACTTTGAGAAAACACTAGAATGAAGGAAATGACAAAGGGAAGGAAACAGAAAACAATCCCAACTTTACTCACACTCTATCTCTCGATTCTCTCTCCCTCTTTTGGTACTTGAAGGCTTGAAGGATTTTTGAAGATTTAGACTGAGGAACTAAAGGATTGGAGGCTTACGGTGTTTAGGAATCTGCTTAGGCCAAAACTAACACAAAGGTTTTCAACGAGGCTCAGATTAGGGGACTATGCTCGGGATCGTATTGGCTTATCATGTTGAGACACATGTAAGAAAACTGTTGTACCCGTAGAGTAGGGCACAACCATATTGTTTGTGTTTCAGGGGGCATCACTCTTGTTTGTGCTCAATATATGTGTTGATATCTATGATTATTATATTGTGATATGTATGTTTATGGTGAACGGTAGGAAGCCGGGTTCGGCAAGGGGCCGGGATCGGTGTTAAACACTGTAACGCCCTAGGTAACCAAGACCGTTACACTGTGTGTTTGAAATAGTGCAAGACTTGTTAATCAAGTCATTTAGCTTGAACTGTGTATCTAATGACACAAAAGATTAGGTTAAACAGAATTTTGACTTATAAACGGTTAAACTTTCTAAAAACGGATGTTTGTTACATGGGATCCCAAATCAGGGCTTAAATAACGTAAATACAAAACTTTTAATTACAAATAAATGACCAAGTCACTCTAAAGGCAAAATATACGTTTTAGGTTCTCGTTCCTGTTCAAATCCTCGACCGTGGTGGCCGAGCAGCTCACAATGTACATCTCGCCACCAGAACTCTCCAACCCATGGAAAACTTGCCTTACCTGCACCATGTAGCACCCGTGAGCCGAAGCCCAGCAAGAAAACATAATATCATAACATAACAGTATTAACAGCTAAACAGTTCACAGAGCATAATCCAATAACCACAAAGTAATACTCGGTTCCTTCAAGTCATAAAATCCATTCAAGACAACACACTGGTCAATAACCAATAATCTAGCTCCAGATACTCATTAAGTCATAGACAATAATCTACAACAGATATTCAGCACGTACATTCAGATTCAAGATACAATCAATCACATAATACACTCTTATCACATAATAATCAGGGCCAACAACTTAGGCCGCACCCTCTGTTTAACCCACTGACTCCGGCCCGCTTAAACCGAGCTCAGTGCATAATAAGTTGTCCTCGGATACCAGTGTCCGAGCCGCGCTATGTGCGGAAGTGTGGATTTCAGTACCCTTAGGCCGTTACCACATGTCCCCGTGGCATAATACCACCTTATGACATTCATACCATTATAGGGAACTCTTAGTCCCAACATATTCACATGGTGTATCGCAATCACATAACAATACATTCAAATATATGGAATACTTAGTCCCATCCTATCCACATACACAGGTGCAGTTTTCTTACCTTAATGCCAAATGCTTTAATTAGAAAGGATGACCCCCGAGCACGATCCATTCCCGAGCCCTAGCTTAACACCTAGTCACAACCAAGGTAATGGATTCCATTAATATTCAAATATAGATTTTCGGGTACAAAACTAGCTTCTGGGAAAACAAATCCCACCAAGCACGGTGGTGAAATCGATGCCGAGCACTTTAGGTATGATTCCCATGCTTTAAAACCCCAAATGTTCAAATATGCATCCAAAGGCTGCGGCCCTTGAAGCCTAGCCGCGGCCCTACCCTCAAAACAGAACCAAGGGCCTCCCTGGAGAAAGACACGCGCCGTGGCCCTTGCATTGGGTGCCGCGGCGCTCACCCCTGGCCGAGCCTCCTTGGCTCATCTTCATCCTAGGGCCGCAGTGCTCTAGAACAGAGCCGCGGCCCTTCCCTTCGAACCCATAAATTCCTCCATTTCTAAGCTTAAAACCTTACCCAAAACCATTTCAAAGCTTCCTAATTCAAAGACAATCACTCCCAACACTTTCAGAACAACTTTAGCCACATAATTCAAAAGAAAACTCAGCCTAAAACTCATAGAAATCCCATCTTCAATCTCTGAGACCCAAGAACACAAACACCCAAAGCCAACCAGTCAAAACCTAAATTTAAACTTTTAAATCATGAGTTAGAGTTTACCTCTTCCGTTGAACACCCTCTCTAAGCCAAACCCCAGCTAGTTCCCAAGATTTCAGCTCAAATTCAACCTTAAACATTAAAGTTACAATTATCTCAACACCAAGCTAGAACTCAAAATTTTCTAACCAAAGAAAGGAATTTACTGCTTACCTTAGTGCTGATTCAATTACTTGGATAACCCTTGAGTTAAACCTCAAAATCCCCTCTTCAATTCCCAGAAATCCTTAGCTCAATCCCCTCAAAATCCCACTTGATTTTCTCTGTTTATTTCCCTTGTGTTTCCCTTGAGAGAGAGAATAGAGCTGAGAAAGAAAGGTCGGTTCATTTGTGGTTCTACTGTTTTCTATTTTTAGTAAGTCTAACCTTATCATTTAGGTCAAGCCCGAGGCTCGGGGTGCCGGAACCGTCCCCGAGGGCAAAATGGTAAAATTCCCCAATATTCCCGCCTAAACTTCCTAACCTCAAATATATCTCCATATATTTATTTCCATAACCCGATAGTCCAAATAACTACCCGATACCTATAATATCACTGACTTATCCGAAGTCAACTATTAAGCCCCCGTTGTGACTCTCCCTGCTACCTGCTCCCTAGGATTGCCTCGTGCCGCTAATTACAAATGCACACACATGTACACGCATATGTATTTATCCATCTATCCACATAATAATGTGGTCTCAACAATTTATCACACACATTCACATTTAAGCCCTAGCGGGCCAAGATTATCATTATTCCCTTACCAGCCAAACAGGGCTCGCATACTTATTCTATACCCATATTCACGCTTCCTTACCATTAATTCTCTTAACCTCCAATTATACCCTCCCGACACACTAATCAAGGCCCTTAAGCCTTAATAGTAATTTTGGGTCGTTACAACTATCCCCTCCTTATAATAATTTCATCCTCGAAATTTACTTGAACATGTTAGACAGTAAACCTCACACATCTGACCAAAATTCCCAAGAACTAGCGTCTCTATTCTTAAGCTTCGGTAATACTCAAACATGAGTAACCATATCTCTCCATATGATATCAACTGATAACTATACTTCTTTCAACAATTAATCGCATACCAGACCCGCTGTACTTCTAGAGTATGTTAATTCTCAACGATCTCCTCATTAATCTATTCTCAATGCCAGTAATACTTATGAATCATCACCCTTACCAGAGTGAGATCAGCTTATAAGCCATCGGTCAAACCCTTGTTCAATCCTGGAACCTCGTGCTCAAAGTTAACAATTTACAGGTTCCTATATGTTTTCAAATAGGCAGACATCCCTGCCTTAAGAATTCCAACATCCTCTTTGGTTTTCTCTGAAGCAATACTGAATTGCAGTATCCACTAACTCTCAATTCTTTACTTCGCATGGTATTCCTTGCTTTTATCTTACCAGATCCTATGCCATGTCTCCTTAGTTGTATTCCAGCATCCAATACCATGACTGTCTCATCAAAGAATACACTTTTCTTGATACCCCAAATGTTGCACATTCAATGCCTAACCCCTTAACATAACTGTTAAGCCCTCAGATTGATATCTTATTTGCAGTCAACCAGTACTTCCAAATCCCCGCTTTATTTTCTTCGCTCTCTGGTTCCTTTCCAAAACTCAGAAAATTATAGAGTCTCAATTTAACATTATCAATGCTCTACTTCATAATCAGTTCACACGAACCACATTCACTAAATTATTCAGCTGAGTTACAACTTCTTTCCTGTTCAATCACCTTATTTACAGTCTAATGTGGTCCATTCCTATGACCCACCGTCATATCATCTTACTCTTCAATATCCAAGTATCCCAGATTCTTCCATCAGCTAAAACCTCCCGGTACAACAAATCCTAGGAGATGAAACGATACTCATTTATAATTCCCATCTCCACACCAAACTTTCCTTGGACCATTCATTCGGTCCTTGTACCTTAACTTATATAATACTCGTAGGGTTCTTCCTTGCTTCCACAAATCCATCACTTCTAGAACATATTATCCAAAGAAAACATATGTGTTCATCACCACACACTGATACCATATCAATCTCAATCATTACCTTATCCATTCCATTGTAATCTGTGGCATTCCTTTTTAACTGACACATACCTTTCAGGTAAGAGATCCGCCTCTAATTTAATCTCCTCTTCATACAGTCGAGGACTTCTAACATCAACTATATCCATCTATTGCATTCCATTAGATTTTAGTCTAAAGATTATCTTTCTTACTAATGACCAGACACTCAGGTACCTTACGCTATGCATAAATTGTCAACTTAACGTCCCATGTATATCCACCATGTTCCCATTCTTTTACCTCTCGCGAGGTTCAATCCATCCCCGCGTCAGTCTGTGCCTGGGTGTGCCCAATCTGTGATGCATCCTCACAGTTTCATATCTTTATCATAGGTTAGGTCCTTTGCACTATCCCTCTATACATAACCATATTATATGTATTCCTACACTACCAAGCACTAATCAATTCTTAATCTGTCTTCTGAACTCTGATTCGACACTATCCGATCAGTCTAACTTCAAGTTTTACTATTCCTCCCATCTCTGGTGTAGTTGTCCACGGAGACACATATATGACGCACTTGCTAGTTTTGTTATGCTTCCTGTTCTTCAGACGTTCTTCATTGGCTTCTTTGTGGCTTCAAATCAAGTCTGCTCATATCTATCCCTTCTTCTTGTAGCTCTACTCTGAGTACCCCTGGTAAAACCCAAACTGACACTTCATAGAACCTTACCTGTGACCCTGCTTCCTTGGTGCTAATGTCTTCAGCATAATAGTCATTCACTTTACACTTCTGTGTAAGAGCAGTCCAACATATACCGCTCGTGAACCTGAAAGGAACTTGTCCACACCGTTCTTATATTCTCTGCTTGAAGAACTTACCTGTGTTGTTGAAGCTTGAACCAATTGGAACCTTTGTTACCAACTCCTCACATCCCACTAGGTACAAGTAAAAATTCCTGAAATGTCTCTTTCCTTGATCCCTAACTGGTGATAACCAGATCATAGATCAATTCCAGGAGACATCATCCCGTCTTGTACCCAACATTAAATTTTTATTCTTGACCGACGATGCCAACCATTCCCGCTATACAATGCTCTATCTAATTCAAGGTCAAACTTCTTCGGTTGCTTCACTAATTCTTCCTGTATTACCATCTTCCATAATGTTTCTAATATCAAACCTACTTGTAGTCCAGTAATGAAGTGTACCCATTCCTTCTCTGTACCCATCTGAATCCCTACTAATCAGCTTAATTTCCATTCAGTCAAATTAATAGTTTCCAAATGATATCCCCTACAATCCATGGGTATCTCTTTGCAGATTAACTCTCCCACTCTGACTCTTGTTGAAGCTTCCATACAACGAGCCCTATTGTTCTCACTACAAATCTCTTGATTACTTGTATCCTAAATCCTCTGCCAGAAGTTTCTAATTCCTTCCCAATAAACGCTACCTTCTTCAGCCTTTTGTGTTGTACCCTTAAGGCATAATTCCTATATCTGAACCTTTCTTGAAAAATACTCAACACCGAACTCTTCCAGCTCGTTATGTAACCAAAAACATGAACTATCTAACCCACTAGTCAATTTCAAGAAACTAGCTTCGGGCTTCAGATGTAAGTCTTCCTTTCCCTCACCATGAGGAAAACCATCTAACATATTGAATTATCTCATGTAAAAATCGTGCCTTCCCCTGACATCCTTTCAGGTAACATCCTCTGCCTTAGGTGCATACCAGATAACCTCACTGCTTCTCGTCACCATTCAGACAACTACCTTTGCAATCAGAGCACCTTTCCTATCACAAACTGGGTGCCATAGCACTGTCTGGGGTCCCTCTTCCTCGATAATCGAGAATCTGTCCTTACTGAATTCTACCAATAGAAGTACTATCTTTTGCATCCTTTGCCCTACAGCATTCACGCTCGATATCTCATTCCATAGATCTCAAGTCACATGACCCTCTCTACTACTCAAATACAATCGAAGATCCAATACATTGGAGCGGCCCTATCACCCCGGACCATTCCAAAATTTAACCTTTACATGGGTCATCATTCCCAACTACCTCCACTTGTATAATTTTTTTTTCCAAAATGAAGTATCCAACTCCTAATACTCATTAACACATGTTATCATTGGCTTAACATCTCAAGTCAAGCTCATACATCTATTAATCTCCGCAGCTCAGACTGTGTCCTTATAACCTCTTTGGTCGAATTCCCACTTAAATTCTTTCCCATCCATCATGCCAATACCTCGATCTAGATATCATTTTTTTTCCAGCATCCTTCTGCCACAAGTACTTAGCACAATTTCTTAGTTATGACCTCTCATCATTATATCACCAAAAATGGAATCAGCTTTGCCCTTCCACTAAACAATTCTTAAGCCAACCCAAACTTTCCTTTTTCAAACCAGAAGATAATGCCTTTTAGGCTTTCCATTTAATATCTTTTATCTGTCTATATCCTTATACCAAACCAACACCATTTACCCATATGCTAACAAACAACTCTGCAACTTTCAGGATAGATGGAGGTTACCAACCCCAGTTATCATCTGCAATCCTCCTAGCTTAGAATGCCAGGTCTACTTAACCATCCTGGATGCGAACAATCTGAGTTCATCTGCCACTGCTGACTAAACTCCTCAATCCTGATGCTCACACTCCGAACCAGACCATATCCAGGTCCAAATAAGCACAATATTCATATGCACATAGAACATAATAAGCATTAATTCACAATTCTATACATTTAGCTATCCAATTTATTGCTACCATGTTCATTTACACTTTCTCATGCTTCCTACAAATCAATAGACAAGCAAAACATACAAATTCAACTTGGGCAGTCACCCACAAGCAGTCAATATGCAAACCATCATTCAAATATTCGTTCACATGTAACAGCAATGCTAATCAGCATGCCTCCATCACATCATGCAATAGTCAAGGGTCAAGCCCAATCAGTTCTCATGCTCCCAATAGTCATACAACATAATACATTCATCTTTTAATCAAAAGCTTAAGCATATAGTCTCAAATATTCAATCAAAGAACCCTGAGTCGAGCTTGTCTTCGGTGGCAAGTGTACATGTCAAGCCTATCTCCAGGAACCCTTAAACCTAGGATGCTCTGATACCAAGTTGTAATGCCCTGGTTAACTAAGACCGTTACACCGTGTGTTTGAAATAGTGCAAGACTTGCTAATCAAGTCATTTAGCTTGAACTGTGTATCTAATGACACAAAAGATTAGGTTAAACATAATTTTGATTTATAAACTGTTAAACTTTCTTAAAATGGATGTTTGTTACATGGGATCCCAAATCAGGGCTTAAATAACGTAAATACAAAACTCTTAATTACAGATAAATGACCAAGCCACTCTAAAGGCAAAATATACGTTTTAGGTTCCCGTTCCTGTACAAATCCTCGACCGTGGTGGACGAGCAGCTCACAATGTACATCTCGCCCCCAGAGCTCTCCAACCCATGGCCAACTTGCCTTACCTGCACCATGTAGCACCCTTGAGCCGAAGCCCAACAAGAAAACATAATATCATAACATAACAGTATTAACAGCTAAATAGTTCACAGAGCATAATCCAATAACCACAAAGTAATACTCAGTTCCTTCAAGTCATAAAATCCATTCAAGACAACACACTGGTCAATAACCAATAATCCAGCTCCAGATACTCATTAAGTCATAGACAATAATCTACAACAGATATTCAGCACGTACATTCAGATTCAAGATACAATCATTCACATAATACACTCTTATCACATAATAATCAGGGCCAACGACTTAGGCCGCACCCTCTGTTTAACCCACTGACTCCGGCCCGCTTAAACCGAGCTCAGTGCATAATAAGTTGTCCTCGGATACCAGTGTCCGAGCCGCGCCATGTGCGCAAGTGTGGATTTCGGCACCCTTAGGCCGTTACCACATGTCCCCGTGGCATAATACTACCTTATGACATTCATACCATTATAGGGAACTCTTAGTCCCAACATATTCACATGGTGTATCGCTATCACATAACAATACATTCAAATATACGGAACACTTAGTCCCATCCTACCCACATACATAGGTGCAGTTTTCTTACCTTAATGCCAAATGCTTTAGTTAGAAAGGACGATCCCCGAGCACGATCCATTCCCGAGCCCTAGCTTAACACCTAGACACAACCAAGATAATGGATTCCATTAATATTCAAATATAGATTTTTGGGTACAAAACTAGCTTCCGGGAAAACAAATCCCACCAAGCACAGTGGTGAAATCGATCCCGAGCACTTTAGGTATGATTCCCATGCTTTAAAACCCCAAATGTTCAAATAGGCATCCAAGGGCTGTGGCCCTTGAAGCCTAGCCACGACCCTGCCCTCAAAACAAAACCAAGGGCCTCCCTGGAAAAAGACACGCGTCGCGGCGCTTGCATTGGGCGCTGCGGCACTCACCCCTAGCCGAGCCTCCTTGGCTCATCTTCATCCTAGGGCCGCAGCGCTCTAGAACCGAGCCGCAACCCTTCCCTTCGAACCTAGAAATTCCTCCATTTCTAAGCTTAAAACCTTACCCAAAACCATCCCAAAGCTTCCTAATTCAAAGACAATAACTCCCAACACTTTTAGAACAACTTTAGCAACATAATTCAAAAAAAAACTCAGCCTAAAACTCATAGAAATCCCATCTTCAATCTCTGAGACCCAAGAACACAAACACCCAAAGCCAACCAGTCAAAACCTAAATTTAAACTTTTAAATCATTAGTTAGAGTTTACCTCTTCCGTTGAACACCCTCTCTAAGCCAAACCCCAGCTAGTTCCCAAGCTTTCAGCTCAAATTCAACCTTAAACATTAAAGTTACAATTATCTCAACACCCAGCTAGAACTCAGAATTTTCTAACCAAAAGAAAGGAATTTACTGCTTACCTTAGTGCTGATTCAATTACTTGGATAACCCTTGAGTTAAACCTCAAAATCCCCTCTTCAATTCCCATAAATCCTTAGCTCAATCCCCTCAAAATCCCACTTGATTTTCTCTGTTTATTTCCCTTATGTTTCCCTTGAGAGATAGAAGAGAGCTGAGAAAGAAATGTCGGTTCATTTGTGGTTATAGTGTTTTCTATTTTTAGTAAGTCTAACCTTATCATTTAGGTCAAGCCCGAGGCTCGGGGTGCCGGAACCGTCCCCGAGGGCAAAACGGTAAAATTCCCCAATATTCCCGCCTAAACTTCCTAACCTCAAATATGTCTCCATATATTTATTTCCATAACCCGATAGTCCAAATAACTACCCGATACCTATAATATCACTGACTTTTCTGAAGTCAACTATTAAGCCCCCGTTGTGACTCTCCTTGCTACCTGCTCCCTAGGATCGCCTCGTGCCGCTAATTACAAATGAACACACCTGTACACGCATATGTATTTATCCATCTATCCACATAATAATGTGGTCTCAACAATTTATCACACACATTAACATTTATGCCCTAGCAGGCCAAGATTATCATTATGCCCTTACCAGCCAAACAGGGCCTGCATACTTATTCAATACCCATATTCACGCTTCCTTACCATTAATTCTCTTAACCTCCAATTATGCCCTCCCGATAAACTAATCAAGGCCCTTAAGCCTTATTAGTAATTTTGGGTCGTTACAAACACGCTGAGTGCAGGTCGCTAATGCGAGACCGACCTAGGGTGTTGTATCCACCCGCTCGGTGAAGACCGTGAACCCAGGGCCTGGTAACGCACTTGGGTCGACGTAGGCCGTTATGTGTTTAGCATGTTGGTTGTTTTACTAAATACTGTGGATTGATATGTTATATGCTATATGTTGAGTTTTCTTGATGGGCTTCAGCTCATAGGTGCTCTATGGTGTAGGTAAGTGCACAGGAAAGGTCGACCAGCCATGAGTACGGAGACCGTGGAGCGACTGGTGCATGTTCGGCCTACCTGGCTGCGACAACCAAGGTTATTTTGGGGAACATACTGTAATGAACTGCTTTGTCGCTTAGGTCGACCGTAATTATAATTTTGAGTTGTAATATATTTTTCTAAACAGTATTTTGGGATCCTAACTGTATAACTTTTTATGATTTTAATGAATGTCCAAATGTTTATAATTAATGTCAATAAATGAATTTTATTTCAATTTAGTCACACTTTTAACCTAAAATATTATTAGTGAGCTAATGGCACATTTTTAACTCACATAGTAACGACTGTAAGGAAGTAGGGCGTTACAATATCCCCCTCAACTACTGCTGGCACATCTGCCAAGACACATCAACATGCTTGCTTGCATGACCCTCCATTCATGTCCCTTCAACTGCCGCACACATCAACCCACTCTTCGGTAACTCCACAACCGTCAGTACAATTAGTAAGGGAAGCCATTATGAAATTTTATGGTTTAAAAAATAGGCGGGAAAGAGTCAAAAGCCATTTTTTGTAAACTTGATGGAATATAAAAGCTATTAAAAATACCAAAATTTATGCCACATGGTAAGGAGCATACACCCCTGTAAACTTGGGGGGCAAATGCTATCCCAAAAATTTACATATTTGACGTGGCATTATGCTTTGGACACGTGGCATTAAGTTTAGTCATGTGGCGTTAGGCCAGGCAGGCTAGTCGGTGTGCAAACGCAAAATGTATAATAGTTACTGCTTTGCAGGGATACCAGCAAATCAGCTGATCGGTAAGATGGACAGACAAACCTGATCGCCGAGAAGAGGTTACACTAATCGTTAGCACATCGCAAGAATCACCCAACCACCCTCAAGGGGCGCCTAAAAACCCTAAAGACTAGGTCAAACCTATGAGAATAATGGGATATTTCCACCATTAGTTACACCGTGTGCCGACCCTGGGCCAACAGAACATTATAAATACAAACCCTCTACCACGGTGGAGGGGGTTCACAAAATCGCATACCGACCAAGGTTTAGAAAGATACCAGACAACCTATTTTTATACATAGCAGCGATTTTACCTTATTGTAATGTTTTTTACACATAGAAATCCACTTGTAACCCCATGTGATCTTGTGTAAACCTTTAAGATTAATACAAATCTAAGAGGAAGTAGGTCATTACCAATTCTTGGGTCTGAACCTCTAAATCATGGTGTTCTTTATTATTTTTTGCTCATTATTAATATATTCTTGGTTCATTTATTGTTCATTGATTATTCTAATGAAAACTCTCGAATTAATTATTTTGACTATGCATCAGTTGGCTAAAAAACTAGTCAACACTCTGAGAGTGTATTTTACCCACCACAATCCTTTAGTTGTCGAGATCCAAATTTCCAACAAGATGGTGGCTCAGATCCTAGTGGACAACAGGAGTTTTGTGAACATCTTGTTTAAGTCAGCCTATGAGAAGATTGGCCTGACCACGAGTGACTTGTCCCAGTGCACTTCGACTCT
Organism: Humulus lupulus; assembly: GCF_963169125.1. Lineage (NCBI taxonomy): Eukaryota > Viridiplantae > Streptophyta > Magnoliopsida > Rosales > Cannabaceae > Humulus > Humulus lupulus. Next base: position 205,295,455 of record NC_084793.1, read on the forward strand.
ATACGGGTTCTCAGGGTAAGATCTCAGTCCGATGGGGCAAATCAAGCTGCCTGTGACACTTGGAGAAGTTCCTCGTCAGACATTCAAGTACTGCACCTTCGTGGTAGTGGACTGCTCCTTGGCGTATAATGCCATCTTCGGGCATCCAGCCCTAGTAGAATTTGGAGTGGTCACTTTAATTCTCCACTTGTGCATGAAGTTCCTCACGGAGGCAGGAATTGGCATAGTCCGTGGGGACTAGAAGGAGGCCATGCAGTGCTACAACATGTCCCTTAAGAAACCAATAATTGTGATTGAGGCAGCAGCCCTCAGCAGCCTCCTCCCGAGAAGATGGAGGTACTAGCTGTTCAGGGAGAGGAGTCTAATGAGTTGGACCTCAAAGTTTGAGAAGAGAGGGCTATCAAGGCCATGGAGGAGGCCGAGGAGGTGATCCTTGACGCATCCCTCTGCGACAGAAAAACCAAGGTCGGGAAGAACCTCAAAGCAGATGTCCGAAAAAAGCTGGTTAGCTTTCTTTGAAACAACCAAGATGTCTTTGTCTAGTCTTACTCTGACATGACATGCATTGACACAAATATAATATGCCACGCTTTGAACATTGACCCCAATGTTGCTCCAATTTAGCAGTAGTGGAGGACGATCGACCCAACCCGGGCACTGATTTTGATGGCTGAGATGGACAAGCTTCTCATGAACGATTTCATCCTAGAAGCTCAGTATTCGAAATGGTTATCTAATTCGATCCTGGTGCCTAAGCCAAATGGCACTTGGAGGACCTGTATAGATTTGTATAACCTCATCATGGCTAGCCCAAAGGATTGTTTTCCTTTGCTGAAGATAGATCGGATGGTCGATGCCACCTCTGGGTACGAGCTTGTGTCCTTTATGGATGCGTACTTAGGGTATAACCAGATTTCCATGCATGTCTCATACCAAAATCACACCAACTTCCAAACTGATAAGGGAGTGTACTTCTACAAAATGATACCCTTTAGGCTTAAGAATGCTAGTGTCACCTATCAGAGAATGGTAAACTGTATGTTCAAGAAACAGTTGGGTCAGAACATGGAGGTTTACGTAGATGACATGCTGGTCAAAACTAGGACGACCCCCGACCACGTGAAAAACCTAGAAGAAGTGTTTTTGGTACTTTGCAAGTTCAGGATGAAGTTGAATCCCCAACAATGCACTTTTGGAGTTGCCTTCGAGAAGTTTCTGGGATTCATTGTCAGCTCCCGAGGAATAGAGGCAAACCTCTAGAAGATCAAAGCTCTGGTTGAGATGTCATCCCCCCGCATGCATAAAGATGTTCAGAGCCTCACTAGGAGGATAGCAACCCTAAGTCGCTTTGTCTCCAAGGCAACTGATGAGTGCATACCGTTCTTCAACATACGCTGAGGAGGTCAAAGGTTCAAATGGATGGAGAGTGTGAATAGGCATTCCAACAGTTAAAGACGCACATGTCTAACCCACTGATCCTCTCAAACCCCATATATGGAGAGCCTCTCATCCTCTATATTGTTGTCTTGGAGAGTGCCATTAGTGTCTCCTTGGTGCGCAAGGAAGACCGCGTCCAGCAACACATGTACTATTGTTGCAGATTTTATAGGTATGCAAGTATAAGTAATTGCAATTTGTAATAAATCTTGATAAGAACGAGTATCGTCCCATGAAGACTAATTTATCAATTACTAAATAATTAATTTCTAGTTTTTATTTTGCTAGTGAAAACTGGATTTTTTAAATTTGAAAACAAGAAAACACAAGTAATTGACAATTGCATAAATCAAACAATAAAAAGAACCCAAGGGTTAAATTCACTATGAAATAATTAGGAATCCTAATCTTCTCTACTATCCACTCTATTATTCTTTAATGCAATTACCACTGAAATTCTTCTCACTGAAATGATAGGCAAGCCAAAGTGTTATCTATTCGGGTTAAGAAATAGAATACTCGACCTAATGTGTAGTCCGTATATTTCTATGGTCAATTCAAACAATAGGAAGCAATAAATACAACCCTAAATCACATAAACCAATTTGATACTCTCTTTCTAAATTGAAATCTATGTCTATTCAATTTTAGCATATTTAAATCTCACTTTTTAAATTTTGATTCAAATTCATAAATCACATGTAAAAGGTGTGCAGTCAATCACATACACAATAAACACAAACGGAATAGATTTCAGATGAAGAAGAAATAGATAAATGCATCAAATCATAATAGAGTTTCAAGAGATTCAATTAGAAAATCTAAAAAGAAATTTAGTTCATAAACATGACTAAATCAAATATAAACATAGAATTTAACATAGCCTAAATCAAAAGATGAAGAAAAAGAAATCTAGGATTTTGTTTCTTCTCTAGCTTCCTTCTTGCTTAATCTGATCTCCTCCCTTCTTAAAAATGTCATTAAGGAAGCTTTTATAGATCCTAATTAATTTTGCATGAAAAGAAAAAATTTCCCTTGAAAATTCCCTTAAATTCTGTTTCCATACAGACCCTAGCACTGGGGTGCTGTAGCTAAATCGCAAAACACGCTTCTAGAAAACTAATAACGTTGGGGCGTTGAAATGTAGCGCCTAGGTGCTACAACCTGAATTAAATCATGCTCTCTATTTATTGACAGTGCTAGAGCACTGTATATTAGCGCTAGGCCGCTACTTTATAAAGAAGAAAACTGAACTCATCTCAAACAGCCTGCAACATCATCTCATCATAGTTTGATCATAACTCCTTTGATATAACTCTGAATTGAATGATTCAAAAAGCTATGGAAAGATAATAGAAAATTATACAACTTCTATTTCTAGAAGTATTTCCAGAAAGTGAAGAAAGCATGGTCAAGATGCGGCTTGAAGTCTCAGACTTGCGTTATAAAGAATAAACAACGTGTGTTGAGCTTCTTAAATGTAGTATTTTCCACACATAATGTCTTGAAACTTAACAATCAACACTAAATCCATCTTATTCATCATATTTAACATGTTTCTTATGATTTCACTCCATATTATGTACTTGACCATTAAAACCTGAATCAAGAAGAAAACAAGCATAAATTTGCACTAAAACAATCCTAAATAACTAAAAACATAACATAAAAAAATCTCTAAAACAATCCTAAAATGAACCAAAAAAATTCTCCCAAACATAACCTTTACTCGCCCTCAAGTAAATAATTCCAACAAAAATAATAAAAAAATATTGAAAGTAGATTACACTCTTTTTGAGCATGCAGTGAGAAAAACAAGTTTGGGGGAGTGTAATTTTGAAAGAAAAAGAAATGTGAGTGTCAATTTACTCAATCTAAGAAAAAAAAAAGAGAAGAAAAACATTGGGATTGTATTTGGGCTGTAATGTGGATATCAAGTTCGGTTCGTATGGTGTGTATGCTTATGGTAATTTTGAGCTTAAATAACATTTCATCTATCCATGCCTAAGCCTATCGTTATAAGGTATAAAAGTCCTATTGATTCTTGAGAATGTGTTGTCTATATTAGTGGAAAGTAGTAAGTGATGCAAGCATAGGAGATAATAAGATTTTATGGCTTGTGGTGAGAAATTTGGTAAGTGTAAATGGATTCAAATGCATGTTATTTATTTATCATGATTAGGAGAGCATATATTTGTTTTGACTTGAGTGAGTTGAAGAAATATTTTGATCAAAATTCTAGATTATCATTATGGTTGCATTTTTTTTCACTGCATACTCAAAAAGAGTGTAATCTACTTTCAATATTTTTTATTTTTTTAAGAATATTTCTCAATCTATTTTTCTTCAATTTTTTTTTTCTATTGATAACACCCAATCCAAAATACACACCATTACAAAACCAATCCCCAATCATCATTCACTTATATGCTCGTGGTAACTTTATTATGTTTCATTCCCTTGAATAATTACCATGGGTGTCACAACAAAGAATTCAACATAAAGCTCAAAAAGAAGGAAACTAGGGATTAAATTATTTAAGATTGGCTTGAAAGGCTCAATCGTTCCAATAATTGCCTAAATCACCTTCCTAAACATGCATTATCTAGGATTTCATCTCAAGTAGCAAGCAAGCAAGTTCTAAGAATAATCATCCATCTTTCCTTAAACCAAAATTTAGCAAGCATAAATATCATCAAATGCACAATATTTATCTAAAAATCATGATCAAGCTCTCACATATTTAAATAGACCCAAGCAACTCAAAGAAATATTCAACCAAGCACACAGATTTGGTTCAATTTTTAAGGCTTTCATTTCATCAAACTATATGAGCAATTCATTCATTCATTATCATCAACTAATCATTATCAACTTGACTGATCAAACACTCTAAACACCCTAGACACAACACAACCTAAACAAGTACAACATAATATTTCACAAAAATAAACCAAAGACTTTTACAGAAAACCTACTCAATATATACTCAACAAATCTCTTCCCCCAAACTTATTTAATACATTGTCCCCAATGTACGGATATAGTAAAAGAGAAGAAACTTACCAGGATGACGACACTAGCTTCAAAAGGGAGGAGGTGGTGGAGGAGTCGGAGATGGAGGGTACGAAGGAGGATTAGAAAAATAATGGTTCTCTGCCTCATTCATTGACCAACGCTGAACTAGGACATTCAAACTATCCACATGGGATAGCTCATAAGCATGTCGTTGATCCATATACATGTGCATATTCTGGTGAGACTAGATAAGATATTGATTTTGTTGCATAATGTAATCCAACTGAGTATACATGCCTCGCTTTCCAGAGTCTATGGGATCCCCGATAGCAACCAATAGCGGGTCAATATGCATAGGATCATTTGGTGGAGGATCCATATGCTCGTCTTGTGCTAGGGCGTTTGTTCGACATTGCCTTGCTACTTGAGGTTGTGGGGCTGGTGCAACAGTGGGAAGAGGAAATTCCGCTACAATAGCATGAGTAATGGGAGCTGTAGGTTCCTCTGGAATATCAATGGTATACTTAGACACATTATGGGCTTAACTTAAATCAGTAATAAAAGAGACATGCCCAAGACCTCCCGTTGTAGTGCCACGAGATATATTCTTTATACTAGTAAGAATAGCACGCCCAAGATCCAAAGAAAACCCTTTCATTATCGCATAAACCATAAGAGCACGCTGCACAGGAATGGTGGAAAAATGACTCACCGAAAGGAGATGACAACAAACAAAATATGTCCAAGCACGAGCCTCCCGATTCATTTGACACAATGGCATAGTTTGAGGCACCCCATTCTTCATAGTCCATTGAGCTCCCGGGAAACACACTGTAGCTGCTACTTCTTCATAGTCAATGCCATTAGCCAGGAAATTATAATACTGATCATCAGCATCTTTTAAAGGAGTAGTCCCAAAAATAGCATTAACCAAACGACGATTGACTTTTACTGTAACTCCTCCAACAATGACTTCATTTTTCAGATCTTGTGGATAATTGGCATAAAACTCATAGACCAAGGACTTGTTAACAACAGTCAAATTTCCATTCACAAAAGTATCCCATCCTCTACACGCTATGTTACCCTGTATAGGCTAATAAATCGGATCCTCATATGGCTCACGTTGAAACTCCATACATCTTTCAGGAATCACTATCCTACAACACAAGTTTTCATATCTTTCTGCTGCATCTTTACTAACAAAACAATCATTGTTATACTCCGGTGGAGGCGAGGGATCCCTACGATGCCTAGATGATGAAGCTCCAGTATTCTTGTTTTTGTTCTCATTGTACACAAATCACAACCCTTACAGTCAAACAACAACCATCCAACACATCACCTACCCACAAAAATGTTCACAACAAATCTACCCAAATTTTAGTAGCACCTCCCCTTATTTTGCTTCCTTTCCCAAAACAATAATATTGCAAAATATAATCCACTAGCAATTATGATAACAATTATACACCAAAAATCCTAAATTTCTCTTCCAAAATTGTTAAATTCACCCCAAAAATTGATTAGTAGAGATTAAAATTGAAAAATAAAGGAGGGAAACTTACTTGACGATGAGCCATAATAAAAAACTTTGCTGGAGGAATCCACAAACCAAAAACCCATAAGAATAGAAGCAATTTTCAGATTTGAGATTAGGGCTTGAATGTAGAATAGATTTAGTAGATTTTTAGAGAAAAAGAGGATGATTGAGTGCTTGGGATGTTGAATTTGTGGAATAAAGAGGTGATTAGGGAAGGATTTGAGTGAGATCTAAGATAGAGTGGGTGGTTATGGAGGTAGAGAAAAAGAGATAATCAGAGGTGAAGAAGAAGGAATGAATTTCGGGTAAAATTAAAAAAAATTGAGGTTTTTAAAATCTGGGCCCGAAGTAGCGCTGGGGCGCTAGGTTATGGCGCCTAAGTGCTGCTCAAATTTTTTTTTCTGGGCTCTCGGGTTCATCTCAGCGCTGGGGCACTGGCGTTTGCTGCCTGGGAAATTTTCTGCTGGCCCTCTCTGACTTGAGCAGCGCTGGGGCACTACTTTGTGGCGCCTAGGTGCTGTTCCTTGAAGCAAATCCTTTTTTTTTTATTATTATTATTTTATATATATTTTATTTTTCACACTTTTCACGGTTCAACTTACAAAAATAATAAAAAAATTGTCAAAAATTATAAAAATCGAAACAACACTTAAAATTGTTCAAAACTAAATAAAACATAAACTAATGCAAAATAACTAAAAGAACGGGATGCCTCCCAAAAGTGTTGTCATTGACATCATTTAACCAGATGTTGAACTCTTCTTCAGAGAGGCTTCAACATAATAATGGACTTGGCTTGATCAATGGGACCACCCAAGTATGGCTTCACTCGTTGACCGTTCACCTTGAATGTTTCATTATTTTGATTTTTCAACTCCAACGACCCATAAGGAAACACCGTTACTACTGTGTACGGTCCCAACCACCTTGATTTCAATTTTCTTGGAAAGAGTTTCAACCTTGAATTGAACAATAATACATGCTGACCGGGTTGAAATTCTTTGCGAGACAAGTTCTTGTCATGCCATCTCTTGGTGCGTTCCTTGTAAATCTTAGCATTCTCATAGGCTTCATTCCTAAACTTATCAAGTTCATTCAATTGCATTAGCCTATTTTTTCCAGCTGCATTCCAATCCATGTTGAACCTTCTCATTGCCCAATATGCTCGGTGTTCTAATCCCATTGGTAAATCGCAAGCCTTACCAAAAACCAACCGATAAGGATACTTGCCAATGGGGGTCTTAAATGCCATTCTATATGCCTATAAAGCGTCATCAAGCTTTTTAGAGCAATCCCTCCTTGAGCTATTAACGATCTTTTCTAGAATGCTCTTGACCTCCCCATTAGAAATTTTTCCTTGCCCATTGGACTGTGGAAGATAAGGCAAATCGGTTCTATGTCATACTCAATATCGAGCAAGCAAAGTCTCAAACCATTTATTGCAAAAATGACTCCCTCCATCGGTTAGGATAGCTCGGGGAGTTCCAAAACATTTAGAACCACTTTACCATCATTTGTAGGAGTTGCTGCTGCTTCCACCCATTTAGACACATAGTCCACAGTGAGCAATATATACTTGTTATTTTAGGATGATGGAAAGGGGCCCATGAAATCAATCCCCCACACGTCGAACAACTCAACTTCTAGAATAACATTTAGCAGCATCTCATCTCTTTGTGATATGTTACCCGTGCGTTGACATCTATCACAAGACTTATCAAAAGTATTTGCATCTTTAAATAAAGTAGGCCAAAAGAAACCACATTGCAATACCTTTGCTGCTGTCCTGGTAGCACCAAAATGACCCCCACAATGGAGAGTGTGACAGTGGTTGAGAATAGAGATACACAACAATGAATTATTTGGTCAACACAATGTTTATAGAGGATGGGTTCCTCCTAATAATAATGTTTGATCTTAGAGTAGAATTTCTTCAACTGTGCTCTAGACATATCAGGAGGCATAACCTTTGCAAGTAGGAAATTGACATAATCTGCATACCATGGTGCTTTGGATTTGTCACTCACCCCGAACAATTACTCATCGGGAAAATAATCATTGATTTTCACTTTCTTGGTAATTTGATCTTCCTCAACTTCCAGCCCAGACAAATGATCCGCCACAAGATTCTCGGTACCTTTTTTATCTCGGATTTACATAACGAATTCTTGGAGTAATAAGAACCACCGAATAAGACGGGGTTTAGCATCCTTCTTTGTCATGAGATATTTAATAGCGGAGTGGTCCGTGTACACAATCACTTTATTGCCAATTAAATACGGATGGAACTTATCGAAAGCATAGACTATGGCTAGAAGTTCTATTTCTGTTGTTGCATAATTTAGTTGAGCATCATTTAAAGTTCGACTAGCATAGTGTATGGTTCGAAATACCTTGTCCACTCGCTGGCCAAGAACCGCTCCAACCACATAATCACTAGCGTCGCACATAAGCTCGAATGGAAGGTCCCAATTAGGTGCACACACTATAGGCGCTGAAATTAGCTTCTCCTTGAGAGTCTTGAAAGCAGTCAAACACTCTTAATTAAAATCAAAAGGGACCCCATTCATTAGCAAGGTGGACAGTGGCTTTGAGACGTTGGAGAAATCTGTGATAAATCTCCAATAAGACCCTGCATAGCCCAAGAAACTCCTCACTCCTTTAACTGAAATTGGAGGTGGCAAATTCTCTATAGTAGAAATCTTTGCCTAATCTACTTCAATTCCCTCACTAGAAATTTTGTGTCCCAAGACAATCCCTTCTCTCACCATAAAGTGGCACTTCTCCCAATTAAGTACCATATTTGATTCTTCACAACGTATAAGAACCGTTTCTAGGTGATCCAAGCATTCATCAAAATCAGACCTGAGCACCGAGAAGTCATCAATAAAAATTTCAATACTTTTCTCTACCATGTCAGAGAAAATAGCCATCATGCACCTTTGAAAAGTGGCTGGTACATTACAAAGACCGAAAGGCATCCTTCGAAAAGCAAAATTACCATATGGGCAGGTGAATGTTGTCTTCTCTTGATCCTCCGGAGCGATGGAAATTTGGTGGTAACCTGAATACCCATCTAGGAAACAATAATAACTGTGACCTGCAAGCCTATCAAGAATTTGATCCACAAATGGCAAGGGGAAGTGGTCCTTCCTTGTCGCCTTATTTAGCTTGCGGTAGTCAATACAAATCCTCCATCCCGTCACAATACGAGTAGGGATGAGTTCATTATTCTCATTTTTTACCACAGTCATTCCTCCCTTTTTAGGCACCACTTGAACAGGGCTCACCCAAGCACTGAGAGAAATAGGATAGACCACCCCAGCATCTAACCAATTAAGTACTTGCTTCTGAACAACATCCTTCATAGAGGGATTTAGACTTCGTTGAGCTTCAATGAAGGGTTTTTTATCTTCTTCCATAAGAATTCTATGCATAATCGTTGAAGGGATAATTCCTCGAATATCAGCCAAAGCCCACCCAATAGCATGTCTACGAGCCCTCAAAACCCTCAAAAGTTTTTCTACTTCACCATTGGACAATGATGAAGAAATAATTACAGGCAGAGTTTCTTTCTCCTCCAAGTAAACATAGCAAAGATGCTCCGGTAAAGACTTCAACTCAAGGACTAGAGGCTTCTCAATAGATGGTATGGGGCATTCAAGCCCTTGCCCGAATTCATCAACTTTCTTTTTGTAATATGGACCATAAGAATTGATCCATTTCACATACTCATGACTCTCCCAATCCTCCTCTTCATTATCATCACCCAAAGCCAAAGCCAACTCAAGAGAATCATTAGTAATCCTCTTTTTTGAAACCACCCCATCAATCACATCAACATTAAAGCAACTATCACTTGCTCTTGAATAAGACACGGACTTAAATACATTAAAGACCACTTCTTTCCCTTGAAATCTCAACCTCAACTCACCCTTTTGCACATCAATGAGGGCTTGCCCGGTAGCCAAGAATGGTCTCCCAAGAATAATGGGAACCGTTGTATCCTCCTCCATGTCTAGAACAATGAAATGTGTTGCAAAAATAAACTTGTCTACCTTGACTATCACATCTTCAATAACTCCCCTTGGGTGCTTAATTGATCGATCCGTGAGCTGAAGAGTAATAGTAGTAGGCTTTGCCTCACCAATACCAAGCTTCTGAAATACAGATAGAGGCATGAGATTGATACTTGCTCCAAGATCACAAAGAGCATGTTTGCATTCAAATTTCCCTATAGTACAAGGGATAGTAAAGCTCCCTGGATCTTGAAGCTTTTGTGGAAGCTTCCTTTGGAGAATTGCACTACACTCTTCAGTAAGTGCCACTGTCACTAAGTCTTCCAACCTCCGTTTCTTCAATAAAATCTCTTTCATAAATTTCACATAACTTGGCATTTTCTCCAAAGCCTCAGCAAACGAGATGTTAATGTGAAGCTTTTTAAACACCTGAAGAAGCTTGGAGAATTGTTTGTCAAGAGAAATCTTCCGGAGTCATTGTGGATATGACATTTTTACATTAGAATCAACAACTATTAGTTGAATCTTCTCTTTGGTTGCAAGGCCTTCAATAACCTTTTCCTCCACTTGGGACTCAACTTTTTCACATCTCTCCTCTTCTTCTACCTTCTTTTCTTGAGTCCCCTTTAGAGTAGGATCCTCAATTTCTTTCCCGCTCCTCAAAGTGATAACTTGACACTACTCCTTAGGATTTACCATGATATTTCTAGGTAAATTCCCTTGAGGCCTGGTATTCAATATATTGGCCAGTTGCCCCACTTGCATCTCCAAATTTCTGATGGAGGATCTATTCTCAGTCATAAACTGAGTTTGAGTATTAGTGAGAGTCAACAAAGCTGCTTGCAATTCATTGGGCTTTTCTGGTTGATCCTATGGCCTTGGCTTCTGTGAAGAAGAAGCTTGATTCATGGGCTATTGTGACATATTCTGCTGGTATTGGCCTTGAAACTGTGACTGTTGGCCTTGATTGTTTCTCCATGAGAAATTTGGGTGATTTCTCCACCTAGGATTGTAAGTGTTGGAGAATGGGTTGTTGAAAGGCCTCTGAAAATTTCCAACTGCTTGAACCTGAGCTTGCTCCATGGGAATATTATTATTAAGGTCAGAAGAAGGGAATTGATCAAAAGAGTGTGGACCCCCAGATATTCCACAACTTACTGACATTTGAATGGCATTAGCAGACACATTATTTTGTTGTAGCTATTTTGTTAAGGAAGCAACCTGAGCAGTCAAGGCAGTGACTGCATCTAATTCATGAACCCTAGCTACCTTTCTGTTACTAGGCGTACACTCATCCGACCATTGATGATTGTTTGTAGCCATATCTTCCAACAACTCATATGCCTCATTGGCACTTTTACTCATAAATGCCCCTCCAGCTGCGACATCAATTATAGTGCGAGTAGTACCGCACAATCCATTGTAAAAATTGTGGACCAACATCAACTTTTCAATGCCGTGATGGGGACATTTTCTCAACAACTCCTTGAACCTTTCCTAAGAGTCATACAAACATTCACAATCAAGCTGATAAAAATTATCAATCTCCCCTCTCAATTTAGCAGCTTTTGACGGAGGAAAGAAGTTGGCAAGGAATTTTTAAGCCAAATCCTCCCAAGTATTTATAGAATTGGATTGAAGAGAGTTCAACCAACTCTTAGCTCTTTCCTGCAGCAAAAATGGGAAGAACCTCAACCTGATTGCATCATCACTCACTCCATTATACTTGAAAGTAGCACACAACTCCAGGAAATTAGCTATGTGCATGTGTGGATCTTTAGAGGGTAGGGCACCAAAATTTACTATACCCTAAACCATTTCAAGAATTGTTGGCTTAATCTCAAAATTATTAGCGGTAACATTCGATGGTCTGATACATGTATGTACCCCTGTAACAGTAGGGAGTACATAATCCCTTAAACTTCGAACGACGAGATTTGGAGGTTGTACCTGGGCTGGCGCGGCTGGGTACACTGTTTCATTACCATTGTTCCCCACTTCCTCATTATTTATGTTCTCAGCCATGGCAACAACAAAGTTCTCAACCCTCTTGTTTTTACAATTCAGCCTGCAAGTCTTCTCAATCTCAGGATTAATAGGAACAATATTATTTGCTCCCCTCCTTCTACGCATATAATAAAATTACCTAAAATAGAATTAAACAAATGCAAGCAAACCAAGTTAGAAATTCTTTAAAAGACAGCCAAATCATAAATAAATTTAACTATTTTAATATTGAAAAAATTTCAATCCCCAGCAACGGTGCCAAAAAATTGTTGCAGATTTTATAGCTACGCAAGTATACGTAATCACAATTTGTAATAAATCTCGATAAGAACGAGTATCGTTCCACACAGACTGATTTATCAATCACCAAATAATTAATTTCTAGTTTCTATTTGGCTAATGAAAATTGGATTTATGAAATTTGAAAACAAGAAAATAGAAATAAATGAAAATTGCAGAAATCAAATAATAATAAGAACCCGAGGATTAAATTCACTATGAAACAATTAGGAATCCAAATCTTCTCTACTATCCACTCTATTATTCTTTAATGTAATTACCACTAAAATTCTTCTCACTAAAATGATAGGCAAGCCAAAGTTTATCTATTTGGGTTAAGAAATAGAAAACTCGACCTAATGTGAAGTCCCTATATTTCTATGGTCAATTAAAACAATAGGAAGCAATGAATACAACCCTAAATCACATAAACAAATTTGATACTCTCGTTCTAAATTGAAATCTATGTTCATTCAATTTTAGCATATTTAAATCTCACTTTTCAGATTTTTATTCAAATTCATAAATCACATGTAAAAGGTGCGCAGTCAACCACATACACAATAAACACAAACTGAATAGATTTTAGATGAAGAAGAAATAGATAAATGCATTAAATCATAATAGAGTTTCAAGAGAGTCAATTAGAAAACCTAAAACAAAATTTAGTTCATAAACATGACTAAATCAAATATAAACATAGAATTTAACATAGCCTAAATCGAAAGATGAAGAAAAAGAACTCTAGGATTTTGTTTCTTCTCTAGCCTCCTTCTTGCTTAATCTGATCTCCTCCCTTCTTAAAAATGTCATTAAGGAAGCTTTTATAGATCCTAATTAATTTTGCAGGAAACGACAAAATTGCCCTTGAAAATTCCCCTAAATTTTGTTTTCGTACAGACCCTAGCACTGGGTCGCCACGAGATTGCTCTGAGGCACTGTAGCTAAATCGCAAAACACGCTTCTGGAAAACTGATAGCGCTGGGGCGCTGAAATGTAGTGCCTAGCCACTACAACCTTCATTAAATCATGCTATCTATTTCTCGACAGCACTGGGGCATTGTATATTAGTGTTGGGGCATTGTATATTAGTGTTGGGGCACTACTTTATACAGAAGAAAACTGAACTCGTCTCGAACAGCCTGCAGTGTCATCTCATCGTATTTTGATCATAACTCCTTCGATATAACTCTGAATTGAATGATTGAAATAGCTATGAAAAGATAAGAGAAAATTCTAGAACTTATATGTCTTGAATTATTTCCAGAAAGTGAAGAAAGCATGGTAAAAATGCAGCTTGAAGTCTCAGACTTGCGTTATAAAGCATAAACAACATGTGTTGAGCATCTTCAATGTAGTATTTTCCACACATAATGTCTTGAAACTTAACAATCAATACTAAATCCATCTTATTCATCATATCTAAAATGTTTCTTCTGATTTCACTCCATATTTTGTACTTGACCATTAAAACCTAAAACAAGTAAACAAGCATAAATTTGCACTAAACAATCCTAAATAATTAAAAACATAACATAAAAAAATCTCTAAAACAAACCTAAAATGAACTTAACAACTATACAAGTAAGAGAATCTTCGGGGTGGAATCCAAATACCCTCTTATGGAGAAGTTAACCTTTTCCCTAATGGTGGCTTCTTGGAATCTAAGGCCCTATTTCCAGGCACATCCCATCAAGGTCCTCACTAACCATACCTTGTGGTAAGTCCTTCAGAAGCCAGAGTCATCTGGGATACTCCTTAAATGGGTGGTCGAACTAAGTCAGTTTGACATCACGTATCACTAGAGGACTGCCATGAAGGGACATACACTAGAAATTTCATCTCTAAGTGCACGGGAAACCATGAGAGACCTGGGGATGCCCCAGTGGTCAAGTCTACATGGAAGCTATACGTAGATGGGTTTTCCAATGAAAATGGAGCTGGAGCGAGCATGATCTTAGTATCCCTCAAAGGGCACAGAGTGCACAGTGCCCTGAGGTTTTGATTTGATGCCTCCAACAACAAGATTGAGTACGAAGCACTTATTCCTGGGCTTCGAGTAGCCCTTGAGCTCAAAGTTGAGGGCCTCGAGATCTTCAGTGAATCGCATCTCCTAGTCAACTAGGTACTCAACGAGTACCCAACTCGGGGGACAAAGATGGCTACTTATCTGGAAAAACCCCAATAAATGCTACACAACTTCAAGAAATTTACCATACGAAAAGTGCCACGGGAAAAAAATTCTAATGCTGATACCCTAGCCAAGCTTGCTAACACCAAGGACACTGAGTTAATCAACATAGTCCCCATTGACTACTGTGCCGCTCTGAGCATCTCAACCCCCGAGGAGGTAGAAGCGATCCAGCTCCAAGATGGTTGGATGGAGCCCATTGTGAAGTATACTTCAAGAAATTTACACAACTTCAAGAAATTTACCATACGAAAAGTGCCACGGGAACAAAATTCTAATGCTGATACCCTAGTCAAGCTTGCTAACACCAAGGATACTGAGTTAATCAACATAGTCCCCATTGACTACTGTGCCGCTTTGAGCATCTCAACCCCCGAGGAGGTAGAAGCGATCCATCTCCAAGATGGTTGGATGGAGCCCATTATGAAGTACCTTGTCTTCGGGGAATCACCATAGGACAAAAAAGTAGCTTGAAATATGCTTTATCAGGCACCTCAGTATGTGATCATAGACAGTAAGTTGTACATGCAAGGATATTTGTTGCCCTCACTCTGATGCGTGTCTAAGCAAGAAGCAAGTCTTATAATCTAGGATGTGCATGAAGGATTTTGTGGGGACCACACTAGGGGCTAGACCCTTGCCAAGAAAATCTTGAGACAAGGGTACTTCTGGCCCACTATGAATGGTGATGTGATGGATTATGTCAAGAAGTGTGAAAAGTGCCAACACTTTGCCAACAAACCCCAAGATCCTCCAAATGAGCTCCCTTAGATGACAAGTCTTAGGCCCTTCACAGTCTGGGGCCTTGACCTTAGCGGGTCCTTACCAACAAGAAATGGGGGAAGGAAATATGAAATTGTGGCGGTCGACTACTTCATGAAGTGGGTCAAGGCCAAACCTCTTGCTACGGGTATGAAGCCATGCTTCCAGTTTAGGTAGCAATCTCCACGCACCAACGAGATACGTATGATTCGACCACAAATCACACTTTACTCTAAGAGTTTTTCAACCTCATGGAGGACCTTCGTGAAGCTTCTCAGCTTTTAGTATCGTCCTACCAACAGAAATTAGCAATATATTTTAACTCTAAAGTAAAGGATAAAAAATTTGGGGTCAGAGATTTGGTGTTGCATAGAGTCTTCTTAGCCACCCAAGATCCTAGTGCTGGTGTGTTGGGCCCTAACTTGGAAGGTCCATACCAAGTCAAGATCATTGTGGATACAGGGACAAACAAACTAGCCTGACTGAGTGGGGAGTTTGTACCCCACGCTTGGAATGCTGAGCATCTTCGCCAGTATTACTAGTGATACGAGTAGGGTATTTTTTCTAAATTTTGTAATCATTTTGTAGCCTCTGAGCACAATTAATGGAAATCGTGTAGACAAAATACAATTTAAAATTTAAAAGAATATGCTTATATCTGTTAGTTTCCTTTTTATCTTATTTTTACTATTCGTAGAGCTCCTGATCGCTGGCCTGGACAAGTGAACGTAGACTAGTCTCCGATCCCTTGGGGGCGTGGGGTTAGGGAAACCTCATAGAGTATAGTGTCTCGTGGAGGATAATCTAGGACACTAAGCTTGTCATGACCACAGTAGGCCTAGTGTCAATACCTAGAGAATAGAAAAATCTAGGGAACTAACAAAAGTCTAGAGAAGTCCATGACCTAGGAAACTAAGCTTTTTGAGAGTAGAGAAGGCCTAGTATCACGGGGATTCGAAGACTTAGAATCCTAGTAGCGTGAAAGCAGACTTAGGTTACTTCTTGAGGACGTTGAGCCCGAGGAGCTATGACCAAGTTCCTAGATCTCGAGAAGTGAGCGGAAACCCAAGTCATTCGTACCCAGCCCCAAAGCCTCAAGTTACCAAAACTTGACCATCGTAAGGTTAATCCTAATGTTTGGAATCAATGACTTGGGAAGCTAAGCTAGTCGAGGAGCGAAGCAACCTTAGTCTCATAAGATCCCAAAGCTAAGACCTGGAAAAAACCCCAACGTTGAAAAAATCCAAGTAACGCAAGGATAGACCTAAGGTATTCTCCCGAGGATTGCACACACCTGAGGAACGTAAACTAGGTTCCAATTCTTGAGATGTGAATGGAATCCCGAGTTGTTTGTACTTAGGCATAACCCCAAAAGAGTTACCCTTGTGATGAGAAATCCAAGTAACCTGATTGCTAACTTAAGGCTACCTCCCAAGGACTTCGTGCCTGAGGAATAATAACAAAGTCTCTAAATCTTGAGAAGTGAACGGAAATCTAAGGTAATAAAACTTGAACATCGCGAAGCCTAGCCAAAGGGTAGAAAACTTGGTTGCATGCTTTGGGGACTTAGAGCCTGGGACTACGAGTTCACAACTTCCACATGGCAAAGGCTCGAGTTACTATACTCGGGGGGGAAGACAGAAAGCCCAAAACAACATCTTGGGGACAGTGCACTCGGGGAGTGGTTCTCTCATTACATTTAACCTCCTAGAGCCTGAGTCATTGGGACTCAAGGATATAGGACAACGCTAAAGTTACTCTTAAGGACTACAAGCCTGGGGGACAACACTAAACGCCTATAGAATCTAAACACTAAGAGGAAGATCTTTAAGCTCTAAGTATAATGGAGTGCCTAAGGCCCGAGTTGTTGGGAATTTAGGGGATAAAACTATGTTAAGTTTCTCACTTGAGCTCGCACTAAAAGTTGCTCCCAAGAAGTACGAGCCTAGGGGACAACACTAAGCACCTAAAATTTTCTAAATACTGAAAAATTCAATAAATACTCGAGCCATTGAGACTCGAGCACAAGACCTAAGTCTCTAAGACTAAAGGCCCACAAATTGTGGACGGGTTGAGGTATCAAACTCTCGTGGTGTTATGTTACATTGAGTTACGTTAAACCCACCCAAATTAGTAAGACCTAATTGCATAATTACTAAATTAACATGCTAGTAAAGAATAAATAATGGCATGAAAAGTAGTGCAAGCTGCATAAAGGCTAAAAGTATTTACAATTGTGCTCGAGGGCTCGAGCATTAAATTGTGTATACCCCTATAAAAAAAAGGCACACAGGCCTACTTAATAAAAAAAAAGAAAATAAAAACAATGGCCACTACCACTTCAATGATGGGCTCCCCCTCGGGAGCCCAACCAGCCGCCGTAACTTCCCTTTCCTAGTCTGCCTTAGCCTCCTCTGCCAGAAGACACTCCTCGTGCATCATCCACATATTTGGCTCCTCCGTGAATGACAAATCCATGTCCATGTTGCTCTACCATGCCACAAACAGGGTTTCGTCTACCATAACATCGAGGTCCCTCTGTAGCTCCTCTGCTTGGAGCCGGAGGTTTTCATTCTCCCAAGCGAGGCTCTCAATGCCAAAAGCAGCTTGCGCGACTTCCTCTTAGGTCTTGGTGGCCTCCACTTGGACTTTATCCAGCTCTACGACGTGAGTTGAAGACTACTCATGGCACAGGAAGAGCTCTTCTCAACCAACTATGAGGTTCACCGACATCTTGACATTGGCCTCCTCCACGGTTTGACTCCGGCCTATGAAATCCTCTAGTAGCCTCGAGGAAGTGTCTTTGAGCATTGATAGTTTGGATTGCTCCATGGCCAGCTAGGTCTCAAGCTCTATGGCACGAGCCTTAACGTCCTTCATTTCCTTTAGGAGCCGTGAGTGCTTTGCCAGTAGGACCACAATCTCCATGGGTTGTGCCAGCTCATCCTAAAGCTCCTTCAGCTCGAAAGGACCTCATGGTTAAGATGTCCCCAAGCCATTTGTTGAAGGCCATAGTCTGCACCAAAAAAATAGACTTGTTAGCTTAGTGAAGAGCTTAAATAAAAATTGGAAAAATGGGAGGAGTTAAAAAATGTTTGAGACTTACCCTTAGAGTGATGTGGTGACTGACACCTATCAGCGAGATCTCATTGTCGCTACCACATTGAGCAAAGATATGGAAGGGCATCTCGCACTAGGACCTTGCCAATCCTTGGAGCAGGTCCGCGGCAAGCGGAGTTGTCCTTTGTCCAACTCTCCCGACGAGGAGAGACTCCAACTCCTCGCAGTTGGGAGGAGTGACTGGACCCTGCGGTTTGTCTTCTAGTAGATACTCTGGGATGACTTTGAAGTCCTCGTTGCCCTTATAAATATGGGTGTTGAAGTACTCAACCACACGCCTAGGCCTTTAGAAGTCTTTCCCCTCGTAGTGCTTGGGAAAGATCACAAGGCGAGGTGCCCTGATCGAAATATTTTCAGGCACCTTAGAAGGAATTTCATTTCCCTTCCGGGAGGACCCCTAAAATATGGTAGGGAAGACCTCGAGGTCAACAACTTCACCAGTAACAACAGGCCACAGAGGAGTGGCCAATGGAGCAGTTGCCGGAGTTGCAGGGGCCACCAGGGCTGGAGGCACAGCCGTCGGGGACAGAAGCACCACGACCGATGCCATTGGGGATGGAAGCACCACGACCGATGCCATTGGGGATGGAAGCACCACGATCGATGCCATTGGGGATGGAAGAACGACGACTGATGCTGTAAGGGATGGAAGCACCAAGGTCGGTGCTGTTAGGGTGTATATTTGAGACGATCCTGACACCTTCTGACGCTTCTACCTAAACAAGTTGGATAGGCCCAAGCTTTATGCATGAAGAAACAAATCGGGTTAGTCCTCAGAAGGAAAATAATGGAAAGATAATTTGAAAAAGCAAAAAACATGCATGTCAGACCTAAAAGAAGCCTCCTCGAGAGCCCCACCACAATAAGGCTCCTTCAGGTGAAGAATGGAGTGGGAAAACTCACAGATGAGTTGACCCATCTCCTATGTCGTGCTGGTGTAGTATTGAAAAAACCATATCACATGCATGGGCGTCGCCTCGTCCAGAGGCATAAACCCTTTGGGATATTTCCTCCTCTTCGGGTGGATGAGAAATACGTCGGTAAGGTCTGGATAGTTCTTGTGCTCCTCATCGGTCCAAGGATGCCATGTCATTTTCCCATACTCGAGGAGTGATGGAGAGAATAAGGAGTGGTCGAGACTAGTTCCCTCCCTTACATGATGGGCGTAGTGAACAACTATTGGAGATTTACCTTGAAGCATGGAGGATGACTTGATCCCTGCCTCGAGCTCCTTGTCTTGTCTTGCCTCAATGGTGGCTTTGATTGTGAGTACGTTCTCTGTGTGCTCCTCGCAAAGTTGAGTGTGATCGTATTGAGCCTTTGCTGTTACATACTCCGTGTGAACCCTCGCATCGCGGCGTGAATTTTTTGAGTCACGAAATATGGTGAGGACCACATGAAAGCAGTTCATACTGAAGATGAGCCTCTATGATGAGGAAGGTGAGACTCATCTCTTCGTCGAGTAGGGTGTTAATTTGTTTAAACCTTTCATTGTAGGAATCAACGAAAGGTTTGTAGCAGAAGGGATCTAAAAAGAAACAATTAAGATCCCTAGGACCAACTACGTGTGGAGGAATAATAAATGAAATAACTCAAGGAGTAAAACATACCAACCCTAGTGAAATCCAAGAGAAGACTCAAGTTGGTCCGAGTGGGGAAGCCACTTGCCCAGAAGAAGTGGTCCTTGTAGTCCCTCGCGTGGCTCTCATTACTGTACGGAGCCTTGCATTTCATTCCCAGGTAGGTATGCTTCATTAGAGTATAGTATCCATCCTGATCCTCCTTCTTCAGGCATTGATGGAAGCGGTAGATATACAATCAACTGGAGAAGGAAAGGGCCAGTTCTGCCTCTTGTACAAACAAATAGCCCCACCGCACCCGATATCCATTCGGAGACAGCTGGAATGGAGCTATGTCGACAAACTTCAAAAATTTGACATATTTTTGGTGTATTGGTAAGGTTACACCAGCTTGGAGATGTGATGCACTCCAGGCCCTGAGGCCGTGGGCACTCTCATGCTCTCTCTCGCTCTCCCGAGACAAGCGCACCCGCATGTTATGGGCATCTATCCTCTCCGCCTTGAATCCCTCAGTGGTGTGGTTTTTGTCTGTTTTCAAGGTGCCCATGTTTGCCTCTTCCTCCAAGATGCCAAGTCAGAGGGGCCTCTCCGTCGACGAGGCGCAGTTTTCCCTTACCATGACAGTTTGACTACTATCTGCCACTTACTTTCCCTTCTTGGGAAGTATTTATGCTTCTTGAGCCATCTCTATTATCTCAGAGTCTAACGTGTAGAATCCTTGTTGGTGTAGTTGTTGAAGATCCTCGTACATTTAAAACAAGAAACCAAGCAATTAGTGCCATAACCCAAAGAAATATAGGCCAAAACAAAAAACCCTAAGACTACTGCTCGGGGAGTGGAGAAGAGAGAACAATTCCGAGGGACTAAAGTGTCCTTGGTGCCAAAGGATGGTCGCTGGAGGACAGTACCAAAAATTATGAACATAGCTGGAATCTGGGAATATTCCAGATTCCAGTCGAATGCCCAAAAATGCAAAAAGTCGCATAAAGAGTGTAAGGGGCCATTTTAACTGTTTTTAACGTCAAAATGTGCTCGAAAAGGTCTAAAATAGGTTATTAATGACTGTGATAGCTTTTATAGGATATGTACTACCTTGGGGTCAGATGAGCAGTTGGGGAGCTACTGTAATTACAAGCTTAGCTAGCAGACCTCTGAAGTGCCAGAAATTAAACATCCTAGGCATGCACCTAAAACCCTCAAAAAAATTAAAAAATAAACTCAAACCCAAACAAGGATAGAGAAGTAAAAACTTACTCGAGATGAAGTGCTTGTATGAGCTGAAGTGAGTCCGAACTTTAAATTTTTTTTTGTTGTCTGACCAGAAGTAGGATGGATCTCGCCAACCGTCTAGAATTTTGAAAACTTGGAGGGGTGATATTTGCGGAGCTATAAAGTAAAGGAGAAGAGAGAGTTTAAAGGTTATGAGATTTGGAATTTCAAATGCTAAAGTGATTTCTGAGAGGCGATTCTCAAGTTTTATACTCGAAGAGCTCGGGGTGGAAGCAACTCTACCCTGACCGTTGATTACCTATGACCTAGGCACTCGAGATTAATCCTGTGGTCATGATACAAAAGGCGTGGATCATGATCATTATCATGGGAAAAAGATGCCTTAGGTATGGGGCAAAAGGACGCCTAGGGTACGGATTATACATTTTGGGTTGTGGAGTGGACTCCTCATTAATGGCACATATTGATGGGCCCAGGAATAAGGAATTGACATGTGGCACTACCATTAATTTTTAAATTTTTTTATCAATTTTTAATTTCATAATGATTCATTGAATATAATTTAATTCATCAATTAAAAAATATGAGGGTATTTTGGTCATATTGACATATATTTTGACAAAAATGAAGCCCAATGCACTATTTTGATCCATTTTCTAAAACATAATGTTTAAATTTTTATTTAATAAAACAAAGGAGTCGATCATGTATTTCATATTTTTAAGGTTTTACACCAAAAATACTAAAAAAATTCATAATTTTCCCCAGTTGATCAAATTGGTAAAACAACGGAACATAATTATATAATTTGGTATTTTTGAAATTTCAGAAGTATAATTGCGTATTTAAACAAAACACATAAGTGTAATTTGGTATTTTTGAAATGACAATAGTGTAAGTAGGTATTTAAGAAAAAGACAAAATTATATATGCCTTGTAGAAAATTATGTATTTTGAAACGTAAATACTCATGAATTTAAAATAAACACAATTAGTGTCTCTTTCTCATTTGCACGCTTGACTTTTTATTGTTAGTCTTTGGTATTTTCATCATATTGACGATCAACATTCTCTCTCTCACGTCATTTTCTTTATTCTCGATAAGTAAATGTAATGATTATCTGACATCCTTGTTTTCCAATGTGGATGCCAAAATTTCCGTTGCACAAGGCCCTCGCCTTGTGATCCTCAAAATATAGGCTCGGGGTGAAACAACCAAGCCCGACCTTGCGCCCTGCGCCAAAGGCCTTACAAGGCATGCGCCTCACTTCATGCCCAAGGTCATGTAGGATCACTCCTCGAAACTAATGATGCGTCTTTCACTGAAGGTCCCAAGGGGGCGCATGTCTTGCTAATAATGGCCCACTTCGTGCCCGCATGCCTTCGTCTCGTGCAAGCACCTCACGAGGCATGGCCTTACGCCACGAGCCTCCATCTCGTGCCACAAGCCATCATCTTGACCAAGCACCTCGCGAGGCATGGCCTTGCGCCACAAGCCCCTGTCTCACGCCACAAGCCTTTGTCTCGCGCAAGCACCTCATGAGGCATGACCTCACCGCCCCGATCTTGCGCCATAAGCCTTCATCTCGTGCAAGAACCTCACGATGCATGGCCTCGTGCCACGATCCCCCATCTCATGCCATAAGCCTTCATCTCGTGCAAGCAACTCATGAGGCATGGCCTCGTGCCACGATCTCCCATCTCAACCAACAAGCCTTCTTCTCGGACAAACACCTCATGAGGCATGTCCTCGTGCCACAAGCCCCCATCTCGCGCCATAAGCCTCCATCTTGCGCAAGCACCTCACGAGGCGTAGCCTTGCACATGGTCATTTCCCCTGCATTGGGCATCTCTCAAGGCTCTTGCCTCCCATGCCTCTTGGGATCGTGTCTCCCATGATGACCCACAAAGACTTCAGCACTTATAGGTTAAAAGAATAGAACACTTTGCGAGGATAAAAACCTACGCATGACTCAATGAGATCGTACAGATATGAAGTATGTCCGGGGGTATGACCTTCAAGACCCCAGGTGTCTGACCCTAAGCACCCTGCTAGTAAATTAGCGGTCGTATGAGTAAGGTACCTGATGTGGTCCCTCCAAGCCAACCTTTGACATTCGTACTAAACAGATGGTGGAGGTACAACCGGGTACTAAAATTGAGGTGCTCCTACAGACCTTTGGCGTGTGTTGGAGCTAACCACCACTCTCCTAGCACCACTACCATCTATAGTCTGCATTTGTAAGGCCATGTCTCCTCGGGATCACCATGTATAGTGAGCCAACAGTGCTCTCCTATAAATATGATATCCTTTCACCTGAGAAGGGGGTCTAATTTTGGGAGTTTCATAATCAACCATTGCTAATGAAAACACGCATTCTATATTCTCTCTATTTTCCATTCTAAAATTCTAGCATTTACGTTTTGTGTTCTTGAAACCATCAGAAAGTTTGCTTGAAGTTTAGTTGATTTAAGTTCGCTTCTTTTACAACTCGCAAAGTTCTTTATCTAAATAAGTTGACGAGTTCTTACCGTCGACAGTTTGGCGCTGTTTGTGGGAAGGATAAGTGTTAAGGCACTATTCTTCTATTGATTCTGGAGGGAAAGATGCCAAGACATTCTAAGAATTTGAGAGAACCATAAGAGGTAGATGTCCAACTCGACGGAGATAAGTTGAAAGCCTCCATGAGGAACCCTCCACCCCCTGAAAACATGGATGCACCAACGGAGTCCTTGGTTCCTAAAGATGAAAGGGAGGCTTCATCCCCAGCTTTCCAACCTGATGGGAATCGTCCAGGACCAACAGCTGCCCCTACGGGTGGCGCGGGAGCGTTCCCCCTCCAAGGCAACAACCAGAGCCGAGCTCCGACCAGCGGGATCTGGGTCCTTCAACGCGCAGGCACGACAAGAGGCCCTAAGTACATTCCATATGTGCAAGCTCAAGGACAAGATTCTACGTGGATGAGATATACGAGTTACACCAAAAGAACCAAAGGATAGAAACCAACTTAGAAAACATGCAAGATGTGTTAAATGGCCTATTACATGGGAAATCAAGCATGCCTCTTCCTAAGAGAAAGGAGAAAGGCACTGAGAGGGGAGAGACCACAGTCCCTATGGATGATGGGAGGAATCCACTCTCCATTAGCAATACCCCTCGGGTGAAGCAGCATGAGCGTCCTGGGCAGGCGAAGTAGCGTAAAAGGCCAGAGCGGAGGAACGACACTAATCCTCAGAACAAAGTTGAGGTCAATTCAAGGGAAACACCCCAGGACTTGAGGGAAGAGCTCAACAGGATAAGGTCAGGCATGAGGACCACACCTCCTGCAGCTCCCCCAAAAGATAGAAGGAAAGGAAAGGAAAACCCATCTGACTTGAGGGACTCCTTGAACAAAAGGAGACAAGACCTAGACACCAAGATGAGCAGCCTACAGAGCAAGATCATCACTGCATTTGGGGGAATGCTGTAAACGATGAGTTTGATTACGAATCACCCTTCACTAGAGAAATTCAAGCTGTGCGGCTCCTAGCCAACTTCAAAGATCCCCACATGAACCCTTACAAGGACAATACAGATCCAAAGTACAATCTTAATGCGTTCAATGACCTAATGAAGTTAAGGGGAATTAACAGCAAGGCTCGGTGCCACTGCTTCGCTGTCACGTAGAAAGGACCTGCATACAAGTGGTTCAAGAGACTTAGGCCAAGGTCCATCAGGTCTTGGCAACAATTTTCTGACAAATTTCTCTAGCAACATCATGCAGTGCATGATTACACCATGCCGAGGACCAGCCTCGCTAACGTAAAACAAGGAGAGGATGAGAGCCTAAAGAGATATATCCATAGGTTCAATATGGAGGCAGCTAAACAAGGAATCCTTACCCGAGGGGAATTAAAAATTTCTATTACATCTGAAGTGCGCCTGGGTAGTAAGCCATGGGATAACATGGTAAAGAAAGAGGTCACTAACTTAGATGACTTCGACGGATGGGCACAAAAATACATCTGCCTTGAGGATGGCTATGAGAGTCTTAAGGCTGGAAAGAGTGAGCCGTACCTAAGCCCTCAACCCATGAAGGCCTAAATTGCGCAAAGCAAAAGAGAGCCTATGAAGGGCCGCGCGATGATTATCCTAGGAAACCCAAATGTGGGTGAACATAGGCAGATCCCATACACCTTTTATGCTGACCTAACACATACTAGGGAACATATCTTCGTCATGAATGAGAATCACGTCCCCTTTAGGAGACCCCCATTAATGAAGAGAGATTGATCGAAGAGAGATCCCAATTTGTAAAGTCAGTATCATAAAGACATTGGCCACGCCACGGTGAAATGCACTGATTTAAAGGTGGAAATTGAAGAACTCATACCCAGGGGGAACTTGGATAGATACGTTCAAAGAGAAAATCAAAGACTAGAAGTCAGACCACCCTCGCCACGGGCACGAGATGTAGCCACAGAGGTGTAGGGAGAGGTGAGGACCATCTTCGGAGGGCCAGGATTTGAAGGCGAATCGAGGAAAGGGCGAGATAAATTTGCCACAGAAGCCAGGGGAAGTCCACCACCATGCATCTTAAGCTTGGAAAATCGACCCCCAAAAATCTTTAAGGGAGAAAATGACTCAATAACCTTCATTGAAAAAGACGTGCAGGGTGTGCATTTTCCGCACAACGACCACTTGGTACTGGCTATACAACTTGCTAACATGAGGGTGCATCGGGTCCTGGTAGACAATGGGAGCCCCGTAGACAACCTATATCACTCAGCCTTAGAGAAGATGAGACTCAACATCAAGAACTTAAAGCCCTGCAATACCTCCATGTATGGGTTTACAGGGGACTCGATACAACCCCTAGGCACAATCGAGTTAGCCCTCACCATGAGAGAGAAACCCAGACAAACCACTGTAATGACAAACTTTGTCGTGGTAGACTGTGC
Source organism: Humulus lupulus (assembly GCF_963169125.1). Taxonomy (NCBI): domain Eukaryota; kingdom Viridiplantae; phylum Streptophyta; class Magnoliopsida; order Rosales; family Cannabaceae; genus Humulus; species Humulus lupulus. The sequence goes on from NC_084793.1 coordinate 205,321,582, forward strand.
CTCAGCCTTTGATGCAGTATTAGGGAGATCATCCGAAGAGAATTGAAGGCAATAACCTCAGTATACCACTTGGCCATAAAATTCCCAACTCCTGGAGGGATAACGAGCGCGAAAGGGGAACAGAAGGAAGAGAGGGAATGTTATAACATGTCCCTCCATAGAGTCATGAAACCTCTGTTACCCATGGTGATGGTAGTGCATGGAAGCGCAAACCTGCATGAGTTAGACCCCAAGGTTACTGAGGAGATCAGAATCAAAATGGATAAGAGAGAGATATATGAGCTAGGCCTAACAAATAAAAAATTAGAGGAATCAGTGAAAAAAATGATAGAAGTGCTCTGATGTACCTTCCACCATGAGCGTAGGAGGAGAATAGGGAAAGAAGGAAACGACCGTCCCCATTGATGGTGGAAATATCCACCTTCCAGAGAGTAGTTTCCCACATCTAAAGCACCATGAAGGTTCCTTGTGACAGGTGCGGTCAAGAAGTGGGGGGCACACGCATGATACGAATACCACCTCCTTGAGGAAGAAGCTGGGGGACAAGAGAGGCATGTCCCAACAAAGAGAAGATGGAGTGAAAGGAAAGAAGGTCCTCACAAATTCTTTCACGAAGGAGAGAAAGACCCGAGGTCTGCCCACCTACGACCTTCTGAACTCGATAAACAAGAGAAAGAAGGTACTAGGCAACATGATGAAGAACCTTAGAAAACAGATAGCAGCTGCGCAGAAAAGGAAGTTGGAATCCAAAAGTCCATGGAAAAATCTCCACTTTAGAGGGAGATCCTAGAAGAATCTCTCCCATATAACCCCAAAAAATCGCGTACGACATTTCTAGGAGAGGAATGCCTCCCACAAAAATGTACCTTCCCTTGCTATGTGACACCCGCTAGGAGCCACGTCAATGTAAAGCAAGGCGAAAATGAAAGCTTGAGAAAGTATATCCAGCACTTTAACGTAGAGGTAGCCAAAGTGGGAAGGTTATCTAAGGACAAGTTAAGAATGGCCATTACCGCAGGGGTACATCCGAAGAGCGGAATCTGGGGAAGTATGCTAAAGAGAGAAATAGGGGACATAGGAGACTTCTATGAAAGAGCTTTAGAATGCATCCGAGCAGAGGATGAACATGACCAGTTGAGGATACATGCCTGAGAGGGAATATCGGGTAAAGCTCCACTTTTGGTACGATGAATCAAAGAGGTTTCCCTAGTTAACCTCCCAACATGGTTGTGTGTAACGACCCAAATTTGCTAATTGGGCTTAGGGCCTTGATTAGTGTGCCTGGAGGGCAATAAATGATTTATTATGCTTTAATGTGTTAATGGGTGAATTAATGTGGGTATATGATAGTGATGCATGTTTAATGAGTTAAATGTGCATGTGGGCCCCGTCTGGATATTAGGGGCATGAATGTGATATATGTTATATATATGTGAAATGTCTGTGCAGCACGATCCGAGACAGTCCTGGTGAGCGGTTAGCCAGAGAGTCGCAACGGGGTTGAGATTCCGACTCGGGGGGAAGTCGAGGGGTAATTTGGGTACTAGGTGTGTTATGGGATTATCAGGACATGAGAATAAATATTTGGAGATATATTTGAGGATAGAATGTCTAGGCGGGAATATTGGGGAAATTTACCATTTTGCCCTCGGGGACGTTTTCGTACCCCGAGCCTTGAGGTAACCCTTTAGACTTAAGTCAAATAAAACAAAAAGAGGAATTAATTAGAACCTTGTGGGAACCGACTTATACTTTCTCTCTTAGCTAAGATAGCTCTCATCTTCCTCACTCTCTCACTCTCTAAGATAAACACAAGGAAAAACTAAGGGACTCAACTTGAAGTTCTAAGGAGTTCAGCTGGGTTTTAGGGAGCTAGGAGCTTGGGGGAATTAAGGTTCAACTTCAGGGGTTTAACTCAGCAAGAGGTAAGCTTTTTCATGGTAGTTATGCTTAAGTTTCAGCTGTGTTTTCAAGCTTTGTATGTGGGTAGAATTTAACTTGTTCTTGGGGTTCTAATTGGATTTTTGTAGTAGACTTTGATGGATTTTGATGTTGTTACTGAGTTATTACTGAGTTGGAGTATATGTGTTAAATATCTGGGTTAGATAGGTGAGTTTTGGTGAGGATTGGCTTGAAGAAAAGGTAGAAAACTGATGAAGAATTCTGGGTTCGGTGAGGAGGGCCGCGGCCCTAGGATGGGCGTGCCGCGGCCTGTGTGCGCGTGCGGCCGAGGATGGCCGAGAGTTCATGCGCGCCGCGACGCTTGGTGCACGCGTCGCGGCCTGTGTGTGTTGCAGGGGTGTGCTAGCCTCTGTTTTGAGGCTAGCCGCGGCTCTTGAGGGTGGGGTCGCGACCCTTAGTGCCAGTATACATTTTTAAGGGTGTTTTAGTCTTGGGAACTCAAGGGGTAAGGCTCGGGATGGATTGATAGAATTCAAGGTCCCAGAGGTTAGAGTTATGATTTGAATTTATTCGTTGGACTAGAACTTGATGATTGGATATTGTTAATGTGTTGTGACTAGGGTTTCAGTGAGGCTCAAGTTAGAGGACTGTGCTCGGGACATCGGTGCTCAGAAAGCTCGGAACTCTGGTAAGAGAACCCTTGTTCCCATAGAGCTTGTGTGCAGGGCCGAGCCCAATGTGTTTGAACGAACTGATATGCAGGGCTGAGCCCAGTGTGATTGAATGGATTGGTATGCAGGGCCGAGCCCAATATGTTAGAATTGTGGGGCGTAGCCCTTTATCTGATTATGCTAGAACTCTATGCTTGCTTGTTATGCTTTGTGAATTATGATGTGAATGGTCGGCTTGAGCCGGGAACGGTGTAGACCGAGAACGGCGAAGAGCCGGGAACGGCGTTGGGCACGTTGAGTGCAAGGCCGAGAAAGGCAAGGGGCCGGGAGCAGCGCTGAGCACGTGAAGTGCGAGTTGCCATGGTGAGTCCCCAGAAGGATACTTGGGATATCCTCACGGCATGGTCCGCGAGCCCAGAGCTTGGTAAATGCCTGGGACGGCTAGGCCATACGTGCTTAGCCATTGGTGGCATGTTTATATGTTCGATATATGTGTTGCATATGTTATCTGTTTGCGGGTTCTCTTGCTGGGCTTCGGCTCACAGATGCTCTGTGGTGCAGGTAAAGGGTACAGAGGTGATCAACCAACCATGAGTACAGCAAGCGTGAGGCGGCGTGTACATGTTTCGCCAGCCTGGCCTCCACGGCAAGAGGATTTTGGGAGATGCTTGTAAATAAACTCTGATTTTGTCGTTTAGTTGACTTGGTTTAATTAATATGTTGTAAACATCTCTAAACTGTATTTTGGGATCCCAAGTGTAAACCTTTCATGATTTTCTATGGAAATTAATATTTCTAAGGTTTTTCCTTTGTTTATAGCTTAATTACACTGTTTGATTTAATACCTCGATTAGCGAGATGAAAGCACATTTTTAAACTCACTTAGTAACGGATCTAAGGAAGTAGGGCGTTACATTGTGAGTCCTCCCCTCAGAAGTAGCTATGAATTAAAGGGGTCACCTAGATCCCCTGGTACGAAGTAGGCACATTGTTTCCATAAATATCTATGTAATCTACTCATTTTTAATTATTATGTTTCTTATTGGTGTGTCACACTCCTCATTTATGCGAACACATATCTACCTCTTGTGTACCCATCGCCAATTAAAATTATCAAAGTACATTAGCTAAAGGATCAAAGTACCCGACGAGATAAATCTCGCCAAACACTTAGGGGGCAAAGTATATAGCAAGGAAAAAAAATAAATAAAGAGGAAAACCTTGCAAGGCACCTCTTGAATTCATGAGTGATAGATACCCTTATGTATATCAAAAAAGCCGAAAGGTCCTATAGGGATAACCTCACAACAAAGGCTAAACACCTTCGGGAGGGGTATGGTCTCAATGAGGACATCCACTGATAAACCTGGAGCACTTCTTGGGTTCATAAGGATTATCTACACTTATTGATGTCAAGGGAGCCAAAAGGTCTCACTAGGATAACCCCCTAATAAGGGCTAACACCTCCACGAGGGGTAAAGCCTCAAGGGGGACATCCACCAATAAGCCTAGAGCGGCCACCAAGCCATCTAGCCAAAAATGGTCCTAAACAAGACCCTTGTAAAAGAGACGCTTGTGAAAATAAGTCAAATAATTTCACAAGGATAACCCCCTAAAAAAGGATGATACCTCCACGAGGGGAAAGGCCTCAGGGAGAGCATCCACCAATAAGCCTAAAGCACCCAACAAGCTGTCTAGCCAAAAAGGGTCCTAAAAGAGACCCTTCTAAAAGTAGTACTATACATAATGACGAGAAGGACGCTTCTCACAAAAAAATAACAAGAGCGTGCGAAAATATATAAAAGGATAGCTAGAACCTAAAGGGTCAAAAAATATGTACAAATACAATCATGGTTCACCAAAGAGACTATTGGTCTAATCCAGATAAAGCATCAGCAAGTTATCAGAAAAAAGAGAGACCTATCGAACCCCTTTGACTCCTGCATACAGGAGCGGGCTCAAAAGGATCTCAAGCATAAAGAAACAATAACAAAATATCACACACATATATATATAAAGTTGTGATAGTGTTGTAGGATAAAGCCAACACCAACCACAACACGGCTTATGAAAGTTTCTGAAGGAAAAAAGCAAAGAACTTGGAGAAACCTCTCCAGCATAATAAGTTTTGAATAATTATACAAGCAAATCGAAATGGAAAATAAAAGCTACAAAAAGAAAATCTCAAGGCCTCCAGCCGCGAGCATTCCACTCGGCTGCCTTGGAAACGACATGATCACCAAAGGAGGAGAAGTCGAAACTAGGATTCTGCCTCCACACTCCATTCAGGATGCGCTCCACAGACTTATATTCAACCTCTGCCAGATTGGCCTCCAGGAAGGTGATCTTCTCTCGCAACACCTCAGCCTGGGCTTCTGCTCTTTTCTTCTTTTGGCTGACGATGAGGCCTTCGCCAAGGCTGTCTCCAGCCTGAGATTGGCATCAACAAGTTTTCCCTGAAGCTCCTGAACTCTGGCCACAAGATGATCCCTTTCAACATTGGATAAGGTTAGGTCCTGTGCCGAGTCAATCAAGCATTGAGCTACCAGAGAAGTCTGTAAGAAAGCAAAAAGTGAGCAAATAGGGAACCCAAACACCAAAAAGACCAATGTAAGACGCATGAACTCACCCAAGTAGTGGAGTGCATGAGAGTCTCCCCAAGCTCCGTCATGGTAAAACTCTCGAGACCTCTCCACTCGGTCTCAGAGATATCCTTGACAACCCAAGCATACCTTTGCACATAAGGGGCTGATGTGCGACTCGCCCAAGAGAACCCCTCAAAATCAGGAGCGTGCGGGTGAGCAGGGACAGATGACCCACTCACCGAGCTTGGAGGAGGTGCGGGAGCATTAGACAAAGGGTACCCAGAATAGCCATGTCTAGTGGGGTCATAAAGAAGATTGTCAAATTCATCGTAAGAAGGTAGTACAAAGCACCCTTGCATGGATTGTGAACTATGGGAATGGGAAGTTGTGTTGCGGTCCATAGGAGCAGAAGAGGGGCGTCCCCTAGAATCTGGAGACAGTTGGGCTGGATGTTTTGATTTGGGAGAAGTCTCCTCAGGCACCCATTCAACATCACAATAGTCTAAGTGAGGTTCTTCTGGAGTCATTTTCTTCCTTTGCTAAAATATGTGCCATAGCAGGTCGGGCTCTGAAACCCTGGATAGACCATAATTGTTGAGGTTGGCCACAGTAAAAAGATGGGCAACCATTTTCATCGAAGGGTCTGAATCAAGGAAGACGTCCACCGGTGCCGACTCCGACTCAAGAACATCAGGGATAGTAAAATTCTTTGAACAACCAACTCAGCTATCAGTACAAATATAAGGACCATAATAGAAAGCTCAATGTAAAAAAAAAAAGACTTGAAGTACTTACTTGGAGAGGATCGGAAATGTTCGTGGACAGAAAGGGGGCCTTTGACAAAGAAAAAATTTCGCTTACACGAACTCGGGTTAGAAACGGATCCTTTGATCAAAGGGACCCGAGAGTTGGTCTTCAATAAAAAGTAGAAGCCCTTTGAATTGGGAGTAGGCATGAGGTTGTACATGAAATGAACCTCTTGGGTCATGGGAACGCGACCATTGAGCTTCATGAATTCCATGTACAGGCAGCTCAGGGTCAACCAACTATTGGGTGCCAGTTTAAGTGGAGTGAGGTCAAAGTGGTTCAAGATCATGACAAAGAACGGGTGTAGAGGAATGGTTCCACCTGCCTTCAAAATATGTTTGCTAAAAGCAACGTAGCCCTGAGAAGGGGGGGGGGGGGGGCTTAGTAGCCCGACACTTATTAGACGGTACATAAATTTTGTGCCCCTTACTAATATGGTATTGATCTGACAACTTTAACAGCCTGTTCTCCGACACATTGGAAACAATGGTGGACACCAAAAGAGGACCAGAGTCTTTCTTCTCGGTAGCAACCTGTCACCTCACTCTCTTCGACATGTCTGCAAAACCAAAGGAAAAAGGTGAGGTCAAAACAGAACACTTTACCATCCATTTTCTTCTTGTGAGAGTTTTTCATCGAGACATTCAGTGTGGGATCATCAAACGTGGGTGGATTGAAGGCAAGGGCTAAGGGGAACTGGGAGTGACCTCAGGACTGCTATGAGGATGCGGAGGTAAGGGTTTAGGAGGGAGGTTTCCCTCCATGAACTCTAGCTCCTTTTGTAGGTCAAGAAGGCTCACTCTAATGCTGACAAGGTAGGCATTAGAATCAAAGGAAAACAACGCTCCATAACCCCTCATAATCGAGCCTATCTCACTTTTGAAAACCCAAATATTTTACCTAAGCTCGGCCATGCGTTCTAAGTTACATAGACGGGCGCTCCTTAAGGTGTCGTATCTTTGGTAGGGGCTGTTTTCGAGGGACCCCAAGTATGAGGACAAGTCTACAAACTCCGGCCCCAGAGGAACGCTAGACGACCCCTCAAATTCTATAAAGCCATTCCTCATTCGGAACACAGGTGCAGGTGTATGAGGAAAGTGTACTACAAAAAAAAAAGGAAGAAAACTAAAAACCCCTTGACACAAGTGCTCCAAATGACAAACTACGGGGTACAATGGAGGGTGTACGTGCTAATGGTTGCAAGTGCATAATTTAGCTCATAGGGTGTTCTGGCCGAGGCAACCCTTCCCAAATAACGCTAATTTAGACCCAATGAACACGAGAAAGGGTAAAGTTAAACCTTGAATAGGTGAAGTTGCACACTGTCGCATCAACAAAAATACCTAGGATCAAAACTACACGCCTACAAAAGGAAAGGTGATAGAAATAAGCAATTTTTAGTCTCCAAATATACTTACAATATTTATATATAAAAAAAAAAGAGGAGAAAAGAAAAGAAAGACAAAGTGCACTTGTGAGAGATAGAACCACCCACCTCTTGGAAGTTTTGAAGACTAAAGCACCACTAAGTAAGAGAAATGAGTGTAGTGATTGTCTTTAAGGAGAATACCTATTTATAGGAGGCTCAAACTCATCTTAGCCATTAAATCTAATATTTGATCCATGGACAAGAATGAAGCCAAACACCTGCGTTGGGATCTGCGAAGACAAAGGATAGGCTCACATTTATCCTCAAGGAATCATGAAGATCACCACCCCAAATTGTGTTACTTCACACCACAAAAGCAAAGAAACACACTAACACCATAAGTGGCTTGAATGCACCGTACCAAAAGGTCTACTGCAGCGCCTACAGGACCTCCCATAGATTGAGGGACAAGTGTGGATGCCAAAAGTTCAGCTTCATAAGGCCTCTGCCATGTGACCCTCGAAATATAGGCTCGAGATGGAAACAACCAAGCCCGACCTTGCGCCCTGCGTCCAAGGTCACGTAGGATCACCCCAAGGGGGCACATGTCTTGCTAATATTGGCCCACCTCGCGCCAAGGCCTTGCGAGGCACAGCCTCATGCCTGAACATCTTCGTCTCGCGCAAGCACCTTGCAAGGCATGGTCTCGCGCAATGAGCCCCTGTCTCGTACCACAAGCCTTCGTCTCGCGCAAGCACCTCATGAGGCATTGCCTCGAACCACGAGCCCCTGTCTTGTGCCACAAGCCTTAGTCTTGTGCAAGCAACTCGCGAGGCATGGCCTCGTGCCACAAGCCCCAATATTGAGCCACAAGCCTTCATCTTTTGCAAGCACCTCATGAGGCATGGCCACACACCACCAGCCTTCGTCTCACGCATGCACCTCATGAGCCATGGCCTTGCACCACGAGCCCCCGTCTCGCACAAGCACCTAGTGAGGCATAGCCTTGGACATGGTCCTTTCCCTTGATTTGGGCATCTCGCGAGGCTCTTGCATCCCATACCTCTTGGGATTGTGTCTCCCATGATGACCCATAAAGACTTCAACACTTAAAGGTTAAAAGAGTAGGACGTATTGTGAGGATAAATTCCTATGCATGACTCAAATAGATTGTACAGATACGAAGTACGCCCGGGGATACGACCTTGATGAACCCAGGTGTCTGACCCTAAGCTCCACGCAGGAAAAGTAGTGGTCATACGAGTAAGGTACCTCATGTGTTCCCTCCCAGCCAACTGCTGACATTATACTAAACAAATGGTGGAGGTACAATCGGGTACTAAAATTGAAGTGCTCCTACAGACCTTTGGTGTGTACTGGAGCCGACCACCACTCTCCCATCACAACTACCATTCATAGTCTGCATATGTAGGGTCATGTCTCCCTCGGACCACCATGTACAGTGAGCCAACAGTGCTCTCCTATAAATATGACCTCCCTTCACCTGAGAAGAGGGTCAAATTTTGGGAGATTTGTAATTAGCCATTGCTAATGAAAACACACATTCTACATTCTCTCTATTTTCCATTCTAAAATTCTAGCATTTATGTTTTGTGTTCTTGAAGCCATCAGAAAGTTTGCTTGAAGTTCAGTCGATTTAAGTTCGCTTCTTTTACAACTCACAAAGTTCTTGATTTAACTTAGTTGACAAGTTCTTACCGTCAACAGCCAGCATTTTGGTGAATGACACAAAGTCAATATGAACAACAAAAAAGAATTTAATGAACTGTATTCAAATAAACGACATAAGGAATTTATAGTGGTTCAACTGCAAGAGTTGGTCATGACCTATGTCCACTAGCACTTATATTAATCACGAAGGTCATAGACTCAAGATCAAGAAGAACAAGGTTCAACTACACTTCGTAAGCGTGAGAGAGAGTACAATTTAATAGGGTTTCATATGTAAAGTGCACATTCAACTTTTGATTTGAATATTTTTTTTCCTAATGACTGTGAGAGGTCCCTATTTATAAAGAGTCTCTTGGTGGGCTTTGGGCCCTTACAAAATAATCTAGGCCTTACACGTTTAGAGTAGGATAGTTACAACTGATTAAAAATTTAAATAATACTAGAAAAATACATTCAAATATTAGTTACATAATATATATTGGGATATGTTGTGATATCTCGCAAAATTCAGATCTTCTAGTTTAAATAAGTTGTCCTTCGGGCAGGTCCATCTTCGAGCAGCTTTATAAAATGTTACCAGCTATCCTCTCTTCGAGCAACTTTATGAAATGTTACCAGCTATCTTCTCATTAAGCAGACTGCAACTCTTCAAACTAATGATGTCTACTCGAGCAACTATCTTATCTTGACCAATATATCATAATTTGATGTTGTTTACTACCACATGTCCTCTTTAAATGCTCCATCATCATGTCCAAATTTGGGTTAAACATTTTTCCCCCAAGTTTATCCTAGTGTGACAAGCACTAGATAAACTTGCATGCTATGACTAGATTTGTGCGTATTCATCGTATCCTTTAAATTCTTGTAAACAACTTCTACTTGTCAATTAGGTTGGGGATGAGAAACTGCAGAATTTTTTTTTTTGTGATACCATGCCGTGCGCAAAATTCTATAAATAAGTCAATGTCAAACTGAGTACCATTGTCTGAAACTATCTTTTTTGGTAGTCCATATTTGTAGATGATATTTCTTACAACGATGTCGAGCACGTCCTTTGAAGTAATAGTTTCTAGCGGTTCCGATTCAATCCATTTAGTGAAGTAGTCTTTCGCAACTACTTCAAACTTGACTCCTCATTTTCTTGTAGGTAGTCCTAATCGGTTCTATTCCCCATACATCAAAGGGCCAAGGACTTTACATTTGTTTGAGCTCATTAAGAGCTGCTCAGGGTATCTTAGAGAATCTCTGGCACTTATCACATTTTTACACGTACTCCATTGCATCTTCATTCATAGTTGGCCATAAATTCTCTTGTCTTAATATCTTTTTGGCTAGGCTTTGCCCCTATTTGTGATTGCCATGAAATCCTTCATGTACTTCAATCATTAATAGCTCAACTTCTATTCTGGTGACACATCGAAGTAGAGGCATCGATCGAGTACCCTCATCTATACATTACTCCATCAAGGATTACATATCTAGTAGCATGCCTTGGTATTTTTCTGGCCTCGTTTCTATCTTGAGGCAAAGTTTCGTGCTCCAAATAAGTAGCTATTGGAGTCATCCAGGAAGGGGTATTTTCGAGCAACATTGCCATCTCTTTTTCATAAATACTTGGTTGGGCAAGGTGCTCAACTGGTATTATGTTTAGAGTGTCTGCATCTTTGGCACTTGCTTGTTTGGCTAAGGCATTCACATTGGAATTCTTGTCATGCGGCACTTGCTGTATAATAAATTTCTTGAACTATGCCAAAACATCTTTAGCTTTGCTTAGATAGGAAGCCATCTTTATGCCTCGAGCATGGTATTCGCCTAATATCTAGTTCACAACTAGTTGTGAATCACTATAGATATCTATTGATAGGGCTTTGACGTCTCTAGGACGTCGTAATCTAGCGAGCAGGGCTTCATACTTAACTTCATTGTTTGAGGCATTAAATCCAAACCTTAGGGCACAATGAATTTGATTTCCTTCAGGTGTGATTAAAATTATTCCAGCTCTAGAGTTGTGTTCATTTGTAGACTCATCTACATGCAGCTTCCATGTTGGCCAAGATTCTTCATTTTCTTCTGGCACAACCCGTCCCTCGATTTCCTTTGATACACTTGTGCATTTAGCAATGAAGTCTGCCAGCGCTTGTCTTTTGACAGCAACTCACAATTGGTAGGAGATTTCATAGTACCCTAGTTCTACTGCCCATTTATGTAGTCGACCTGACGCCTCGGGTTTTTTTAACACCTGCCTGAGGAGCTGGACAGTTAGAACTGTGATTGAGTAAGCTTGAATGTATGGCCTCAATTTCCTTGCTAAAAGTAGCAGATAGTATGCCAATTTTTTAAATTAAAGGGTATCTTGTTTCTGTCCTTATCAGCCTCTTACTGTTGTAATATATTGGATGATAGACTTTCTCCACTTCCCTTATAAGTGTTGCACTAACAACATGTTCAGTAACTACTAGATACAAATAGAGAGTCTCCCTATCAATTAGCTTGCAAAAAAATTGGTGGTTGCACCAAGTGCTCTTTAAGTGCCTGGAAAGTCTTTTCACATTCTTTTGTCCATTCAAACATGCTATTTCTTCTTAACAGGTTGAAGAATGGAACAAATTTATCTGTTGATTTTTAGACGAACCTATTGAGAGCAGCTATTTGTCCAGTTAGGCTTTGCACATCCTTTATCTTGGCTAGGGACTTCATGTCAATAAAGGCTTTAATTTTTTATGGATTAGCTTCTATACCTCTTGAATTGACGATGAAACAAAGAAAAATGCCCAAGCCTACCCCAAATGAGCACTTTAAGGGGTTTAGCTTCATATTGTAATGCTTCGAAATGGTAAAGATTTCTGCTAGATCTTGAACCTGCCCCCATACTTTTTTGATTTGACCAACATATCATCAACATAAACCTCCATGTTATTACCTATCATGCTTTTGAACATCATGTTTACGAGCTGCTGGCACGTTGTACAAATATTTTTAAGTCCAAATGGCATTACTTTGTAACAGTACAAGCCTATGTCGATTCTTAAGCTGGTATGCTCCTCATCGAGGGGTGCATGCTTATTTGATTGTACCCTGAATGGAAGTCCATAAATGTAAGAACCTCATGCCCTGTAGTTGCATCGACTAGCTGTTCAATTCTATGTAAAGGGAGGCAGTCCTTGGGTCATGGTTTATTCAGATCTATGAAATCAACGTAGGTCCTCTATTTTCCATTGGGTTTTGGCACTAGAACAAGGTTTGAAACCCACTCAGGGTAGGAGGTTTCTCTTATGAACCCGTTCTACTTTAACCTTTCAACTTCCTCTTTTAAGGCCTTAGATCTTTCCTTGTCGAGTAACCTCCTTTTCTGCTGTATGGGTTTGAAATTTTCCTTATCAATGTTCAAGGCATGGTTAATCATAGTAGGGCTGATGCCCACCATGTCCTTGTGCGACCAGGCAAACACGTCTTGGTTCTTTCTCAAAAAACTTATAAGTTCATACTTGACTTCCATCGCTAAGTTTTTTCCAATTTTTACTACCTTAATTGATTCGTTCTGGTCGAGTGGAACTTCCTCTAAGTCCTTAGTTGTTTTTTCATGTTTTGGAAAAACAACAAGGGAGAAAACTTCGACTATCTACCTGCCAACCTTTGGGACAAAGAAAATGCCAAATGCACTGCTTGTGAGGAGGATGAGCTTGCTGCAGTTTCCCCAAAGAGCCCCTGTCTAGAAATTTTCCTGAATCCTAACGGCGACTAGCGACAGGATATGGTCAAGGATGATGTAGTAAACTGGTGAGGCGAGAGTTCATTTATCATTTTTGTATATTCTAGAAAACCTGGGCCATAAGTTCCATGGTACAAAGACAATAGTTGACCGAGAGATGTTTAGTCTCATGTATTATTGTAATATTTTTCTTGCATTACATACAATATGTTGCTCGTTAATTTGACTAGATACAACAATTAATTGCTATATATGTTTTCTTAGGTACAACATTTTCATGTCATACTTGTCATTTTTTCCTCTTTAATGTTTGTGTTGGGAAAATTTATACAGGATCCTGTTTATTTTCATGTAAATCATATATTAAACATATTAATATAAGATAACCTAAAACATGTTTCTAAAATTGAATTCATACAGAGATAATGATAAGAACACTTACATTATACGCAGCGGAATTATAGAGTCATTCCTTCAGTTTTTCTAATTGTTGTATCCTTTCTGTCGTAGGGTATCACCAAGAAACTGAATTGTTCTTCAATTTTCTTCACAGACTTCCAAAGTATCCTTAGAAACACCTAGACTAGAGTGGGAAATTCTCAACACATGAGATAGATACAAAGAGAAGAAGAATAGAAGAGAAAATAAAAGGAAACCATCGTTTCACTTCTTCATCAGAAGCTATATGTACGCCCTGAGTATCAGCATGTGCTTTTTTGAGACAGCTCGGAAGAAGCGAACTAATAAAGGGCCATAACCGAGGTGCCACGTGTTCACAGTTTATCCGGAGAAATTTGGTACGATCTCCTAAACAAATAGCTCGAGCTGGTGGATCATTTAGCTGCTTATCACTTAGAACCATTGTCAACAAGGCATCAAATGACACGAGCTAGCTCTACATTAAGCTCGTGATACATCAGAGGCCTAACATATCCCAGGATCTTTATAAACTCAACCACACAATATAAACGTGCGTATAACAAACATCACGTGTCTGTTTTATTCCCGAATTCCCGGGTACGCAATATAAACGTGCATGATCAGACATTCCACACGTGATTTAGGCCATGCGGCCCATTATCCATTTTTACCTACTGATTAGACCACACATAAGTGTAAGGTTTAGATATTAATCATTAGTGTCACAGAGATGATGTAATGGATAAAGAGATCACGTCATGACCCCAATGCCTACTCAGAGATCATTCTCCTATAAATACCATGAGCCTGGGTAGTGCAAAGGGTTGGATTCTTCTGGTAATGAAAATACCCTGTAAGAAATAGCAAGGATAGATCAATAATATTGACTCGTGGACAAGGGGGATTTTAACCTCCGAACCACGTAAAAAAGGAGTGACCATCTTTCTTTGCAATTAGTTTCCATATTCTCTTGATAATTCACTGCCTGAATTATTGAATATTATCATCTTCTTATTACGGTTTACCATTAAGCACTAATCCATCTTGTTTATTCACATAATTCACTGTTGGGGAAAAACCGCATCAACAGTTTGGTGCTTTCATTGAAAGGGTTTAGATTAGTGCTATCACGAAAACTTGATCATGGTGGTCACTCGTTCGAGGCATGGTAACGAGGCAGATCAACATGATGGGCAGGAGGATCACCATACCACTGTATCCAATGAGCCAGACCCAAAGGTCCAGCAGCGATCGTGAAGGCAGCCGATGGGCCATGGTGACACTGGGAGTTCAGCACCCCTACCTCCAAATCCGAACCCAGGTTACCTGATGGCGGTAGAAATGGAAAACATGCAGTTGAGGAGTCATCTAGCCAAGGAAAATAAGCAAATCGAGGAAGTCTTGGCCTAGCTGCCCCCTCTTGCAACTAACGTTAACGTCAGAAAGAGACAAAGCATGCCTCACAAGTCCTGCAGGGATAGTTGACCCTGGCCCAGTCGGTCGGTTAGAACCTCAACCCCGAGTTCTACGCCCATGTCACACCATAACCAAGAAACTATGTTTGATGAGTTTCCCAAGGCCCACCAACAAGCTAGCCGGTCAGTCGGAACTTTAACTCGCGGAGGAGGTCCGGGGAAAGCTCGCGCAGACAACCTGCTCCAGCCAGCCCTCCCGTGTAGCGGTCAGATCTCCGGGCGCAGGAAGCTGGAGGCGGTGGGATAGAGCGACCGCGAGCTAATTTGATCCGGCCAGACGGGACTAGGATCGCTTCACCTGTTATGCATCCCCCTTTGCCATTAAGATATCCATCCCCTCCTCGTCCTGCTCAAGACATTCCTGCATATGAGAACAGCAGGAGGAATCCTCCTCCCGCCGTTCCTGCTCATCGCTCGCAAGCGTGCGGGACTGTCCTGGATCCTCTCCTCCGGTAGCAGGCTCTAAGCTTTTCCAATGGGAGCTATTGGACCGAAAGCCACCGAAGTGGTAGGTTTGGTGGAGACCTGCGAAATCATCTAAGTTCGGCGCAAAGCCCTCGGGCCACCTCGAGGACCGACCTTCGAGATCGCCTCAACTCGCAGAGGGGAAAGCCATCCAAAAATGAAAGTCGTGTTCGCTGAGTAGATGGTCCTTCTGAAGTATGCAACAGCAGGAATGCCCCACCAAACCAAGCTCATGCTTGGAGGGACAATAACCTGCCTAACGCGAATAATGGGACGGAAGTTGTTGAACAACCCCAGAACAACCCAGGGGTCAAAGACCAAACCCTCGAAAGGCTAACTCAAATGGAGGAACTGATGAAGAGGCTCCTGTCAGAAAAGGGAAAAGACAAATACGACTCGGGGGACGAGCTCGAGCTTTTTTCCCCCAACATCGCAGCAACGGCATACCCGCCGGGTTTCAGGATACCTTATCTATCCAAATTCGATGGAGACAGAGATCTATCGGATCACTTGGGGATGTTCAACACCCTGATGATGGCCCATAATTTTGGGCCCGAGCTGAGATGCCTGATATTCCCTTCGACCCTGATCAGGCCAGCTAGGCAATGGTTCAAGCAGTGTAAGAAACAGCTGATAAGCTCGTGGAAGAATTTCTCTGCTGACTTCAAGAGGGCATTCCGAGCCTCTCAAGCGACTCGCGTCAAAGCAGATACATTGGCGAACGTAAAGCATCAACCTGGGGAACCCTTAAAAGCTCATATGAGCAGGTTTGCCAACGTTGCTGCCCGAGCTAGGGACGCAGACGAAAGTTCCAGACTTATGGCTATGAGAACAAGAATCCTTGATGGGGATGGGCTGTGGAAATAAATCCTAAGGAAAAGTGTCAGCACTGTGGATGAATTCTTGAACAAGGCCCAGGAATGGATAAATTTCGAAGAAGCGAGAGTATCGGTTGCGGGAACCAGCCAAGTCCCTGATCAACCTGTTGGAGCGAAAACGGACGTCGCGAATACGACTCAGACCGTTGCCCAGAATAACCAACGGGGTGGAAGCAAGAGGAAGGGAAACGACGAGGGTGGCTAGCATGGTCCAAAGAAGAACAAGCCCTTGGAAAATTTCAAACCGGTCTACGCGGTTTATACTGATATCACAAACACTAGGGAGCACATTTTCCTAGCGAATCCTGCCCACCTTCCCTGGAAAAGACCAGGGCCCTTTAAAAATCATAAGGCTAAGAGAGACCCTTCAAAATTTTGTCGATTCCACAAATACATCAGTCATAACACCGATGATTGCAGGCATCTGAAGGATGAGATCGAGACACTTATCCGGGCCGGACCTTTGGCTCAGTATGCCCAGAATTGGGTCACTCTGAATCAGCCCGCTAGGCAAAACATTCAATCAGCTCCAGAAGCTCCAGCAAATCCGACCGGAGCCCATGGGGGGTAGGACCTCCCTCCTCCTATTATAGGAGGAGAGATAACCACCATTTCTGGGGGCCCCCATCTGGCAAGCTCGAGCAGAGGTGCTTTGAAAAGATACATAGACGAATTAAAGTCTCATAACGGAATCGAATTTATCCCAGAGCAACCCATATCCAAACAACAGCGATTGGAGAGACAGCCAATCAGTTTCACCGAAGGAGATGCCAGTCACGTCCAGTTCCCACATAACGATCCTTTAGTTCTAACCGCCCAGCTCGCCAACCGGAGAGTCAGGAGGGTGCTAGTTGATAATGGGAGTTCGGTGAACTTGTTTTGTTCCACGTTAGAAAAAATGGGGCTGTCGGTGACCGAACTGAAGGCCACTTCCATCATGCTGTATGGGTTCTCTGGCGAAGGGTCGGCAGCGATAGGAATGATTAAATTAGTAATAACCTTGGGAGAGGGGCCCCGAACTGTCTCCAAAATCCTCGAGTTTGTGGTCATCGACTGTCCCACCGCATACAACGCAATTTTGGGTTGGCCTACGTTGATGGCATTTGAAGCCATAACTTCTATCCCCCACCTCGCAGTCAAATTCCCCTCCTCTATGGGGATATGTATGGTCTGAGGTGATGATCTCGCTGCCAGGGAATGCTATAGCATTTTCATGAAGGGAAAATCACAACCTGGGCAACAGACGATGACCATTTAGGGCGGAAGTGAGGAGCTCCAGGAAATGAGAACTAGCTCTGGGATAGAGGAATTTCGGCCGAGCAATGGCATAGGCACCACCCTAAGTGATGATATTGACCCTAGAATTGGCGAAGAAAGGTCCGAGCTCCACGCTATCGAAGAGCTCGAAGAGGTAAATATCGACCCTCAAGACCCTTCGAGGATAGTTAGGCTCGGGAAAAACCTTGGGGACGAGAGAAAGGCGGAGCTGCTGAAATTCCTGGAAGAAAATCTAGATGTTTTCGCCTGGTCTCATGAAGACATGGTGGGGATCAGTCCGAGCATCATCATGCATACCCTTAGCTTCGACAAAAGCATGCCTGCGAAGTCGCAGAAACAAAGGTGTCTGGGCATGACCCGAGCTGCAGCCCTGGAAGAAGAAGTTGCTCGGCTTTTAAAATGCGGTTTTATCCGCGAGGCAAAATACCCAATCTGGGTCGCCAATCCTGTTCTAGTCTTGAAGCCCAACAGGAAATGGCGGACTTGTATTGACTTTTCTGACCTGAATAAAGCATGTCCAAAGGATTGCTTCCCCTACCAAGGATCGACCAGTTGGTGGATGCCACGGCAGGACACGAGCTCATGTCCTTCATGGATGCATACTCTGGTTACAACCAGATCGCTATGAATCCCACGAATTAGGAGCATACTAGCTTCATGACCCCAACCAATGTTTATTGTTACAAGGTCATGCCCTTCGGGCTAAAAAATGCCGAAGCTACATATCAGAGATTGCTCAATAGAATGTTCATTGATCAGATCGGGAAAAACATGGAAGTGCATGTTGACGACATGTTGGTCATGTAAAAAACTGCCAATGACCATGTTCCCGATCTAAGAGAATGTTTTGAGATCCTAAGGAAGTACGGTATGAGGCTGAATCCTCAGAAATGTACTTTCGGGGTTGCATCGGGAAAATTTATGGGTTTCATAGTCAACACCAGAGGAATAGAGGCGAACCCTGACAAAATCAGATCGCTACTCAATATACCATCACCCCGGTCGTGAAAAGACGTCTAAAGTCTGACAAGAAGGGTGGTAGCCCTTAATTGGTTCATTTCCAAATCAACTGACAAATTTTTTCCATTCTATAACCTGCTCCGGGGAAATAAAAAGTTCGAGTGGACGGAAGAGTGTGAGCGTGCCTTCCTCAACCTAAAAGAACATTTAGCCGAGCCACCCATATTATTTAAGCCAACAGCAAGAGAGCCTCTCTTTCTTTACCTAGCTGTCGTGGAAGATGCGGCTAGCGCTGTGCTGGTCCAGGAAGATGACTGATCTCAGAAGCCAGTCTATTACATTAGCAAAAGGCTCCCCGAAGATGAATTCTGATATCTGTTGATGGAAAAAATGGCTTTCTTCCTTATCACGGCCTCCAGAAAACTCAGGCCGTATTTCCAGTCCCATTCAATCCACGTCATAACCGATCAACCTTTAAGGCAGGTACTGCAGAAACCTGAGGCATCGGGACGTCTTTTGAAATGGGCTATCGAGCTCGCCAATTCGAGATATTGTATGTACCACAAACTACGATCAAAAGCAAAGCTCAGGCTGATTTCATGGCAGAATGCACTAATTCCAAGAGGAACCGGTGGAAGAACCGATGCAGGCCTTGTGGATGGTTCCTCTAATGAGAACGGGTCCGGAGCTAGAATCATTTTGATATCCCCAGGGGACATCGTTTCCACTTCGCGTTACGATTTGGGTTCGAAGCGTCCAACAACGAGGTTGAGTATGAAGCTTTATTGGCCGGGCTGAGGGTGGCCAAGGAGCTGAAGGCCAGGGCCATCCAGTGCTATAGTGATTCCTTGCTCGTGGTAAACCATGTATCAGGGGAATACCATAACCGAGGTACCACATGTTCACCGTTCATCCGGAGAAATTTGGTACGATCTCCTAAACAAATAGCTCGAGCTGGTGGATCGTTTAGTTGTTTATCACTTGGAACCATTGTCAACATGGCATCAAAAGACACGAGCTAGCTCTACATCAAGCTCGTGATACATCAGAGGCCTGACATATCCCAGGATCTTTATAAAGTCAACCACGCAATATAAACGTGCGTATAACAGACATCACGTGTCTATTTTATTCCCGAATTCCCAGGTACGCAATATAAACGTGTGTGATCAGACATCCCACACCTGATTTAGGCCATGCAACCTATTATCCATTTTTACCTACTTATTAGACCACACTTCAGTGTAACGTTTAGATATTAATCATTAGTGTCACAGAGATGACGTGAGGGATAAAGAGATCACGTCATGACCCCAATGCCTACTCAGAGATCATTCTCCTATAAATACCAAGAGCCTAGGTAGTGCAAAGGGTTGGATTATTCTGGTAATGACAATACCCTGTAAGAAATAGCAAGGATAGATCAATAATATTGACTCGTGGACGAGGGGGATTTTAACCTCCGAACCACGTCAAAAAGGAGTGACCATCTTTCTTTGCAATTGGTTTCCATATTCTCTTGATAATTCACTGCCTACATTCTTGAATATTATCATCTTCTTATTACAGTTTACCAATAAGCACTAATCCATCCTGTTTATTCACATAATTCACCGTTGGCAAAAATCGCGTCAACACTATAGATGTTCATATCTATGATTAACACGCTCACTGAATTATACTACCGAGTTCTCAAGATGTAAGTAAGGGCTAGTCCGTAGGGTAAGCTAGTAACGAACAAGTCAAAGAACTCAAATAATACAATCAATTAGAATACTAATCACTCATAATTGAAATTGAATTGACCTATGGTCAAGTATATGATATGACGAGAATAAATAATATTGATATGTTTACTTATCCTGTTTACTGTCAATATCGGTATAGTCCGATGTAACAAATACATTTGATCTTATCTACTTTGCTAATGTTCTAGAAAGAACATGACACTGCAATGTGTAAGTAGATCATATCGTATATTGGCAAGTTAGTGTAAATCTTGTGCACGGACTAATCTTAGGACTAACTTATTTTGAACATATAATCATATTTATATTCCACTGTGATTATCACTATGAATATGATTCGCTATATGCTCGGGATTTAATAGAAGTTTATAATAAACAAATGATCATGAAAATAAAACATGTGAGCAAAGTGATTAACCAAGTAAAAAAATGATTTCTATTCTTTTATTGATAATAAAATGAGATTACAAAGAAATTGGGTTTTTATTAGGGCATAAAACCCTAACAAACTCCCACTTGCACTAATTGAAACTAATGCCTTAATTCTACTAATCCCATTTCCTTGATATGCTTATCAAATGTAGCTTCTAGTAGGGTCTTCATAAACGGATCTGTAAGATTGTCTTCAGATGCAATCTTCATAACCTTAAGTTTGAACAAACAAACAAAGCACAACACTTTAAAAATTTTGAATTTTTTTCAAAGTGCTACTCAGTTGTGTTTTTTACTATTTTTCTTACGTTATGGTGGTGTATACCTTATGTGCCACCTAAGTGATCGAGGAGGTTAACCTTGGTCACTTGCCAAATAACCAAGGCTTGTTCGAACTTAACCCAGCTGTTCGGAACATATCACATAGAAAATATACAGAGACAGTGTAACAATACGTGTTAAGCAATACTTGTGATAAACACAATAGTTGGCAAATTGAATGTATTAGCACACTCCCTTGTTGATAACTCGTAATAAATTGGACAAAATCGTGCCTATACGAGGAACGAATAATTGGTTTTCTCCTTATAAATAACTTATCATTTTAAAATGGGAAAATCATGCCTTTTGATAAGTTAATAATCATAAAAAGAATTGTTTGATATAAAATGGACAATTGTGTCTTTCGAGTAGTTTGTTAAATATGATAAATATCTGGTCGTTTTGATGTGGGC
Source organism: Humulus lupulus (assembly GCF_963169125.1). Classification (NCBI taxonomy): domain Eukaryota; kingdom Viridiplantae; phylum Streptophyta; class Magnoliopsida; order Rosales; family Cannabaceae; genus Humulus; species Humulus lupulus. The sequence goes on from NC_084793.1 coordinate 205,342,710, forward strand.
AAAATCGTTCCTTACGACCAGAAAACACAAAATAAAAGAAATATAGATAATTAACCGTTTTCCAAGTTAGCAAAACATGCCTTACGATTAGTATTGAGTTTAGTTTATTGTATAATTTAGTTTAGAAATATTGATTTTCGTTTTTTTTAATTATATTTGGATAAAAATTATTTATCTTTATTGATTTTTTTATTTATTTGATAATTTAATAAATTTAAAAAATCATTTAAAATTTTATTTTATTTTTTCTATTTTAAAATCAATTAATTAATAAAAAATAATCATTAAATATTTTATTTAACTACACGTTAACAAACCGTTAATATTTTGGACGGGGGACAAAATTCTACAAGTGCTATAGTTCGGAGGGTATAAATTAGGGGGGTGGGGGGGTGGGGGGCAAACAGATTGTTTGAAAATGGGAAAATCGTGCCTTACAATCAGTAAACAAAGATAAGAAAAATATAGCTGGTCGCATGAAGATTGGCAAAAATGTGCCTTACGACCAGTACTTTTAAGAAAATAAGAATGACTAGTGGTTATTCAATGGGAAAAATGAGTCTTGAAACCAAAACATACATGAAATTGATAAATTACTAGTCGTTTACAAAATGGGCAAAAACGTGCCTTACAATGGGTAAACACGGCTCTTAGAAAAATAAAAGATGACTAGTTGTTTAAAGAATATGCTATTCATGCCTTAAGACCAGTAAATACAATAAAAGCGGCTGATCATAGAAAAATGGACAAATTTTGCCTTACGACCAGCCTTACATTAACTCATAATAAATGGTGCAATTCGACACTTGATTTTTTTTTTATGTATATTTCACCTACTTTTACTAGGCTGGTGCATCAGGAGTTCCTGCGGTAGCTGGATTCTATTTGGCAGGTAATCGAACGTATCTTCTCATGGCCTTATGATTTTGGTGGATGAGAAATTCAATTTTTTTTAAGTTGGTTACACTCATTAGTGTCATATCCATAATCGTTATGGAAGCGATGGATCTTTCTAGTGTCTCTCTTGATTATATCCTTCTTTATAGGATTTGGTTTCCTACAGGGCACTTTAGCCTGTGTCGCTTGAAAGACTTCTACTTGTGACCCTAAGAGCGTAGAGTAGGTGGTGAAACGAGGTATGTATTCTTGTGGCTTGTCATTTGTCTTTGTCCATTTATTGTCATTATTGTTGCCACCGTTGGAATTATTATTTCATTTGCCACCATTCTCATTATTCTTGTTACCATTACCGTTGGTTGTCTGGTTCTGGTTAGCTGCTCCAATGTTTTATGCTAGTTCAATACTTGTTCTAGCTTGGTTGGCTTGGTCAACTTTCCATATTGCTTCTTCTAGTTTTATAAACTCATCTGCTCGATATAGGAACTCCCTTGTTGAGTAAATAGTTTTTCTTCTAAGATCTGTCCATAGTGGACCTTTAACTTGGACCCCAGCCATGATGGCCATCATCTTTCCATCATCCCTGATTGTTTTGGACCTAGCAAATTCTTACATAAATTGATGCACATAATCTTTGAAAGGCTCATTAGGTCCTTGCTTAATATATGTAAGGTCATTGAGCTCAGCTGGTATGATACGAGCATCAAAGAATTGTAAGTAGAAGAGTCTCACAAATGTACCCCATCAAGTGAAAGTGAAAGTGTAGAGTCCAAGAATTTTAATTAGCTAGTTAGATAGTAGTAGTAGTAGTAGTAGCTACTAGTAGTTATAGTACGATAGTTACTGTGGATTTTGGTTCAAGCCGGGACTTAGTTGAACACTCGTAGCAACACTTATAGATCTTGTAAGTTTAACCTATAGTTTAAGAATATTACTTATAACATAAGGTTTGATTAATATATCTGATTATAAAGATGTTATTTATTATAATATAAGGTTTAGATAGAATTAATAAGATTATGACACTTGTCGTGTGCATGTTTATTGAAGGATTTATTTATAGTTTAAATAAAAGAAAGATCAAGAAAGCTTTAGAATCTTCCAAGACCATTAAGAGCATGACATTTGTCACAATCTAGTTTATTTGGGGATATAAGCATTTTTAGTGGATAATTCCAAAATAGAAGTTTCTAGAAGCTCTAGACCCTTCCATAACTTGCTGGAATCTCATATTACTCAGTCAAACCTGATTAATCAATTCTAATTATGCTGAAAAAATGCAATTACGTGTTTAATATATTCACGTATGCCGATATATCGCAGCATAGGAGCCGATGTATCGCCACATGGGGAGTACGTAAAACACGTTTACTTCGCACAAACGAAACGACGAGCACTCGGGACACAGGGCCAAGAGATATATTGGCCCTAGGACCATATTTTCAAACGTTGTTGAAACTGAGCTTGATTCATTCCCTAACCTGCTGAACGTTTTGACCAAGTCTTCAGCACCTGCTGAACGAATATTCAAATATTTTTCAATTAATACTCATTATTTTTATTCAAGCTAAAAGGAGATAGTTCACTCCTTGAACTCTATAAATAGGTACTAGTACCCAACCATTTTTCTCATTCTTCAAGTTGTGTTCAGAGCCTTCAAGCTGCTAGGGTTACTATAGAGTGATAAACACTTGGGTTGGGATAAAAGCTTTATCATCTTAAGCTTATTAAACACTTGGGAAGTGAGATTTATAGTGTGTTTTCAATATCAAGGTGTAGTTCGGTTCTAGTACATTCAAAGCTATTCCTAATCTTAAGTTCATTTCTATTTCCTTTCGTTTTCTTCATTCAGATCCTAACTTGTTATTTCCATTCTTGGTTAGGTATTTAAGTTCTTTGAACTTAATGTTTCTTTTCAATAATTCTCCTCTTGGTGGTTTAGTTCATTTCTTTATCATTTATTTCTTTAGAAATACTCACATTCTTATTGTTGGTTTTAGGAGTGTTCCAAATCCCATCCTTGTTCTCATAAATCCCAGTATTGGTAAGGAAAATAAGATAGATTTTGTATGCTTTTATATTTTGATATATGCTATGAATTATGTATGATATGTTTTAGTTTTTTTTAGCATATATATTGTTTAGATAACAATCACCTAAATTGTTTCGATAACAATCACATAATTTGTTTAGATAACAAGTCCCAATAATGTATTCCTTGGGCATATGATTGCTTAGATAACAAGCCCCATAAATTTATATGACTTGTTTAGATAACTAAGCCCCATAAATTTATGGGCATATGATTTCTTAGCTAGCAAGCCCCAAGAAGTATGATGGACATTATAATGCATGTTATATAGTCATATGTTTTGTAGTCTTATGTTATGTTTTATGTTGTATGTGCTAGTAGATTTTCCTTGCTGGGCATTAGGCTCATTCCTTTATTTTTATGTATGCAGGATAATAGTTATGGCGGCAGAAGGATTCTTGGCAGCTTGGTTTGTGTATTAAGGATGAAGGGATTCGATGGACTGCGTGAACGATTCGAGGACGACGTTATTTTAGTCTCTTTAAATTATGTTTTATGTATTTTCTGGATTTATTTTTGTAAACAATTTCCTTTAGTTTAAAGTTATGTTTTATTTTAAACAATGGGATCCCATACCCTGCATTTATGTATTTCAATATTTATTTTAGAGTTTTTAATAATGTTCCGAATATTTCTTATGTATGTTTTCTCAAAAAATACTAGCTAAGTGCGGTAGTTTTAATGGTCCAAGGTCTTAGAATTAGTTGGGTCACTATAGTTGGTATCAGAGCAAGGGTTCATTCGCATGAAGTTCTCCTTGATACACACGCTCAATCTCTGAATCTAACCGCCAATGTAAGTTTTTATGTGATAGTTATTATGTTTATGTGTTTAGCTAACATTTTAGCCTTACGTTATCAGTTAAGAATGAATGGAGCATTAACTTATGAGTATATTCAAGCCATTAAGGCCTTGAAAAGAGTTAGAGAGCCAAGAAACACCGTAGGAGTGCTACAAAGAATCACTTGGAGACTACTCTTATTCCACAGGGAAATAGGTCACCTCCAAGAAACTGAGCAAATCATGATGAGAGATACGGAGCAATATGTTTTAGTTATTAGACTTTTTAAATATTATCCTACTGTAATTGCAGCCTTAGAAGATATATGGGAGACGATAGACGATGAAGATGAGTTACTGGTAGCTATGAGATATTATTTTCTCATACTTAGGGCATTTTGAGGCTCAAGATAATGATGACAATGAAGAGATAGACGATGATTTATTAGATGAAGGATCAGATGTAGAAGATCCCGATTTTTAGAATAGAATAGTTTCTTTATTTATTTTATTTATTATTTTTTTTCTTGTATGATTGTACTTAGTGACAACAGTTTTTCCAAATAAATGTCAATGTTATTTTGATGACATGTATGAGCTTGCTTTTTATTTTGCAATCATAATAAATAATGACCAAGTTCGTTGAGGGTGGATACAAGTCAATGGACCGGGTTCCATATTGAGAGTTAGAGGGCCATAGTAGTGGGAACGATTTTACTGATCCCAGCCCTCCCTCAATACGATTAACTCTGGAACAACGATGATTTTTGAGCCTGAGAATTTAGTCATATAGGATGATTAGAAACACACTTAGAAAATAATAAAGATGGCTTATTTTTTTCTAAGTTTAGAAACACACTTTATTGATAAAAGAAGGCTTATATAATTCTTTTCATAAGAAATCATAAATTAATAGGTCTGAGTTATGTTTGCTTAGATTAAGTTTTTTCCTTAGAGCCTATTAGGCTTAGTTCTAATATGTTTTCTCGACTATTAGAACTTTGTTGAAGATGTCGCTTAGAAGGTCTGCTCGCACCAATGCCAATGTCTCCATCACTGCTCCTGAGAACAATGAAGCCCCTCCAGCTCGCAGAAGGGGAGTGTGTACTACTGCCAACCGCAATGCGCCACTGCCGGTTGACAACACTACTGAAATTTCCAGACTACGACAACAAGTTGAGGAATTACTGCAGCAACAGCAACAACAGACTCAGCCTCTGCCGCAACCACAGCCACAGCAAAATGGCTCCAGCACCTCAACAAGTTGGTCCATATGGGGGATGGCCAATGGCAAACTATGCACCATACCCAACTCAGCACATGGAGCTAATTTATGAGTGGTTTTGTAAGCAACATGCTCCAAACATTGAAAGGACAATAGACCCCTTCGAGGCAGAAGAATGGCTCAGAAATGTGGAGTCGATCCTAGCGCACATGAATCTGGGCAACGCAGATCGCATATCCTGCATTTCGTCTCTGCTCAAGAAAGATGCTAGAATATGGTAGGACTTAGTTCAGCAGACTCACGATGTCGCCACCATGGCTTGGACCAAATTTGTGGAGTTGTTCCACAAAAAGTACTACAATTTGGCAGTCATCACTTCAAGGGTCGAGGAGTTCGCTGGTCTGAAGCAAGGGAATTTATCAGAAGCAGAGTATGCTTGGCAGTTTAGCCGATTAGCCAAGTTCGCACTAGAAATGGTTCCCACTGACTTTCTTAGGGGGACCAAGTTCGTTAGAGGACTTCAACCAAAGATTGAGCTAGGGGTTAAGTTAGCAAACCCGGGAAATACTACCTATGCCGATGTCCTAGAAATGGCAATAGAATTAGAAAGGCTTCAGACGAATGTTAGTAAAGAGGAGGCCAGTAAGCCTGAGCCTAAACGGTAGAGTCAACCTCAGACTGGTCGGAACAACAACCACAACAACCACAACAACAACAGCAATCAGTCCAGCAATAATAATGGTCAGAAAAGAAAGCATTCTAACAACAAGAAATCTGACAATGATAAAAGGTCACGGATGAACAATGGAGGTAATAGGTCGGGTTATGTAGAATACCCACAATGTGCTAAGTGCCAAAAGAAACATCCTAGTGAGTGCCATGAAAATACCAAGGGATGCTTCAACTATTGTCAGGAAGGTCACCAAAAGAATCAATGTTCCCAGCTCAAGTCAGAGGGAAAAAAGGAAGACAAGATGGTTCCTGCTAGGGTATTTGCCTTAACCCAAGGAGAAGCTGACGCTAGCAATAAAGTAGTTAAAGGTCAGGTTTCTATCCTCAATAATGTATGTTTTGTATTATTTGATTCAGGAGCCACTCACTTGTTTATCTCGTTAGGAATGATAGAGAAATTAGACAAACCTTGTGAAATATTTAGAACTAGGTTTGTAACAGAGTTGCCTTCGGGCAAAGTAGTCCTATCATCATGGATAGTGCGAGCCATACCGATCAAAATTGAGGAAGTAGAACTAGAAGGAGACCTAATAGAACTGTAGATCAAGGACTTCGACGTAATACTAGGCATGGACTGGCTAGCATAGCATGGCGCAACCATCGACTACAAATGCAAGAAAGTGACGTTCGAGACTCCTGACGGCCAGAGATTATGCTTTATGGGACAAGTTTCAGGATTACGCACACTGGTTATATCATCTCTCAAAGCTTAGAGGATGATAGAAAAAACATGTTAAGCATTCTTAGCCAGCGTCACGGATGTGGTAAAGGTAACGCCAATAAAAGTTGGAGACGTCCGCATCGTAAAAGAATCCCTAGAAGTATTTCCTGATGACATACCAGGGTTGCCGCCGACTCGGGAAATTGACTTCACCATCGAATTAGTACCAGGCACCGAGCCTATCTTCAAGGCACCATACTGGATGGCACCTACTAAACTCAAGGAGTTAAAGACACAGCTACAAGAACTCTTAGACTTGGGTTTTATTAGACTGAGCCATTCGCCATGGGGAGCACCGGTTCTATTTTTGAAGAAAAAGGAAGGAAGCATGCGGATGTGCATAGATTACCACGAGCTGAATAAGGTGACGATTAAGAATAGGTACCCGCTATCCCGGATTGACAACTTGTTTGATCAACTGCAAGGAGCGACTGTGTTCTCAAAGATCGATTTACGGTTTGGGCATCATCAACTCAAGGTACAGGGAGAGGATATTCCCAAGACAACCTTTAGAACTCGTTAAGGGAAATACGAGTTTCTAGCTATGTCTTTCAGTCTTACCAATGCTCCAGCCGCATTTACGGATTTAATGAATAGGGACTTTAAGGATTACTTGGACAAATTTGTCGTAGTGTTCATCGACGATATTTTTGTGTACTCAAAGGACGAAGACGAGCGCAAGGAGCATTTAAGGTTTATCTTGTTGCGACCAAAGGAACATCAACTTTACGCTAAGTTCAAGAAGTGTGAATTTTGGCTTTCGCAAGTGGTATTCCTCGGGCACATTGTATCCAAGGACAGAGTTGCAGTAGACCCATCTAAGGTAGAGGCTGTGAAGGATTGGCCAAGACCAAAGAACGCATCAGAGGTAAGAAGCTTTCTGGGATTAGTAGGTTATTATCAGAGGTTTGTAGAGGGCATTTCTAAGATAGCCACTCCGCTCACCAACCTGACCCAGAAGCAACAAAGGTTCAACTAGACTGATAAGTGTGAAGAAAGCTTCTAGTTGCTTAAAGATAAGTTGTGCTCAGCACCAATACTTTGTGTACTGAAACCCAATGAAAAGTTTGTAGTCTACTGCGATGCGTCGAAGCAAGGGTTGGGTTGTGTGCTGATGCAGAATGATAAGTTGATAGCCTACGCTTGAAGGCAGCTGAAGGAGTACGAGCAACGCTATCCAACACAAGATATGGAGTTAGCAGTGGTGGTCTTTGCATTGAAAATCTGGCACCATTATCTTTACGGGGAACGGTGTGAGATTTATACGGACCACAAAAGCTTAAATTTTTTCTTAACTCAGAAGGAGCTCAACATGAGGCAGCGCAGGTGGTTAGAACTAGTGAAGGATTATGACTGTGAAATCCTATACCACCCAGGAAAGGAAAACGTAGTTAATGATGCGCTAAGTAGGAAAAGTTATGGAAGTATGCAGCACTAGCCAGAATAGAAAAGTCGCTATAGTAAGAGATGATCAATGCCGGAATAGAAGTAGTCATCGGTAAGCTGGCTAACTTGTCTATCTAGTCCAGTCTGTTAGAAGAAATTCAGATTGGACAAGGGCATGATAACACATTAGTAGCACATTTGGATGCAGTTAGAGAAGGTAAGGCCACAAATTTCTCGATATCAGGGCAGGGGTTATTGAGATATAAGGATCGGGTATGTGTGCCAAATGATCAAGGGACTAAGATGAAGATCTTAGAAGAAGCGCACAGTAACCCATACTCAGTTCACCCAGGGTCGACTAAGATGACTCATGACATTAAGGCAATATATTGGTGGCCAGGAATGAAGAAGGATATAGCAGAATTTGTGTCTAAATGTTTAGTATGCCAGCAAGTGAAAGCGGAACATTAGCGACCTGTAGGCTTATTGCAACCACTTAGCATTCAAGAATGGAAATGGGACAATATAGCTATGGATTTCGTGAAGGGTTTGCCACGAAAACGTAAGCTGCATGATTAAGCTTGGGTAGTAATAGATAGACTAACCAAGTCAGCTCATTTCCTGCCTGTGAAGACTACGTATGCAGTAGATCAATACGCAGACATTTATGTCCAAGAAATAGTACGACTGCATGGAATCCCTAAGTCAATAGTATTTGATAGAGGATCGGTGTTTAGATCAAGATTTTGGGGTAGTTTGCAGCAAGCCATGGGTACCAAGTTAAGTCTTAGTACAACATTTCATCCTCAGAAAGACGGTCAGTCCGAGCGTACCATCCAGATTTTAGAAGATATGTTGCGCACTTGTGTACTTGATTTCGAAGGATCAAGGAGTAAGTATCTACCACTGATAGAATTCTCCCACAACAATAGCTACCAATCAATGATCGGGATGGCACCCTACGAGCTACTTTATGAAAGAAGGTGTCGATCGCTGTTACATTGGGACGAGGTAGGAGAAAGGCAACTTCTTGGTCCTGAAGCTACTAGAAAAGCTCAAGAAGCAGTAGCGCTGATTATAAATCGTATGCTCGCTGCTCAAAGCCATCAGAAAAGTTATGTGGATACCAAGCGGCTTGATGTGGAATTCAAGGTTGGAGATCAAGTCTTCCTAAGGATATCTCCTATGAAAGGTGTGAAGCGGTTTGGGAAGAAAAGCATGCTTAGTCTCCTGTTTATAGGTCCTTTCGAGATATTGGACAAAGTGGGAGCAGTTGCATATAGATTAGCCCTACCGCCAGCTCTAGTAGATAGCCATAATGTGTTCCACATCTTGATGCTACGAAAGTATGTGTCAGACCCATCTCACATCCTCAAGTATGATACGATAACACTCCATAAAGACTTGTTTTACGAGGAACGACTGGTTAGCATCCTAGATAGAGGGACGAAGCAGTTACGGTCCAAGAGTATTCTGATAGTCAAAATCCTATGGAGTAATAGTTCTGAACGGGAGGCAACGTGGGAGTTGGAGGGTGACATGTTAGCCCGATATTTGGAATTGTTTGGTAAGTAAATTTCGAGGACGAAATTCTTTTTAGTAGGGGAGAATTGTAGAGTCCCATAATTTTACTTATCTAGTTAGACAGAAGTAGTAGTAGTAGTAGTAGTAGTAGTAGTAGTAGTAGTAGTAGTAGTAGTAGTAGTAGTAGTATTAGTAGTAGCTAGTAGTAGTTATAGTATGATAGTTACTGTGGATTTTGGTTCAAGTCGGGACTTAGTTGAACACTCGTAGCAACACTTATAGATTTTATAAGTTTAACCTATAATTTAAGAATATTAATTATAACATAAGGTTTGATTAATATAGCTGATTATAAAGATGTTATTTATTATACTATAATGTTTAGATAGAATTAATAAGAACATGACACTTGTCGTGTGCATGTTTATTGGCGGATTTAAATATAGCTTAAATAAAAGAAAGATCAAGAAAGCTCTAGAATCTTCCAAGACCATTAAGAGTATGACATTTGTCACAATCTTGTTTATTTGGGGATTTAAGCATTTTAAGTGGATAATTAAAAAATAGAAGTTTCTAGAAGCTCTAGACCCTTCCAGAACTTGCTGGAATCTCGTATTACTCGGTCAATCCTGATTAATCAATTCAAATTATGCTGAAAAAGTGCAATTACGTGTTTAATATATTCATGTATGTCGATATATCGCAGCATAGGAGCTGATGTATCGCCACACGGGGAGTACGAAAAACACATTAACTTCAAACAAACGAAACGACCAGCACTCGGGACATAGGGCCAGGCGATATATCGGCCCTAGGGCCATATTTTCAAACGTTGTTGAAACCGAGCTTGATTCATTCCCTAACCTGCTGAACGTTTTGACCAAGTCTTCAGCACTTGCTGAATGAATATTCAAATATTTTTCAATTAATACTCATTATTTTTATCCAATCTAAAAGGAGATAATTCACTCCTTGAACTCTATAAATAGGACCTAGTACCCAACCGTTTTTCTCATTCTTCAAGCTGTGTTCAGAGCCTTCAAGCTTCTAGGGTTACTATAGAGTGATAAACACTTGGGTTGGGATAAAAGATTTATCATCTTAAGCTTATTAAACACTTGGGAAGTGAGATTTATAGTGTGTTTTCAATATCAAGGTGTAGTTTGGTTCTAGTACATTCAAAGGTATTCCTAATCTTAAGTTCATTTCTGTTTCTTTTAGTTTTCTTCATTCAGATCCTAACTCGTTGTTTGCATTCTTGGTTAGGTATTCAAGTTCTTTGAACTTGAGGTTTCTTTTCGGTAAGTCTCCTCTTGGTGGTTTAGTTCATTTCTTTATCATCTGTTTCTTTAGAAATACTCACATTCTTATTGTTTGTTTTAGGAGTGTTCCATATCTCATCCTTGTTCTCATAAATCCCGGTATTGGTAAGGAAAATAAGATAGATTTTGTCTGCTTTTATGTTTTGATATATGCTATGAATTATGTATGTTATGTTTTAATTTTTTTAGCATATATATTGTTTAGATAATAATCACATAAATTGTTTAGATAACAATAACATAATTTGTTTAGATAACAAATATATAAGTTGTTTAGATAACAAGTCCCAATATTGTATCCCTTGGGCATATGATTGGTTAGATAATGAGCCCCATAAATTTATATGACTTGTTTATGTAACTAAGCCTCGTAAATTTATGGGCATATGATTGCTTAGCTAGCAAGCCCAAGAAGTATGATGGCCATTATAATGCATGTTTTATAGTCATATGTTTTGTAGTCTTATGTTATGTTTTATGTTGTATGTGCTAGTAGATTTACCTTGTTGGGCATTAGGCTCATTCCTTTAATTTTATGTATGCAGGAAAATAGTTATGTTGGCGAAAGGATTCTTGGCAGCTTGGTTTGTGTATTAAGGATGAAAGGATTCAATGGACTGCCTGAACGATTTGAGGACGACATTATTTTAGTGTCTTTAAATTATGTTTTATGTATTTTTCGCATTTAGTTTTGTAAACAATTTCCTTTAGTTTGAAGTTATGTTTTATTTTAAACAATGTGATCCCATACCCCGCATTTATGTATTTATTTTAAAGTTTTTAATAAAGTTGCGAATATTTCTTATGTATGTTTTCTAAAAAATAGTAGCTAAGTCTGGTAGTTTTAATGGTCCAAGGTCTTAGAATTAGTTGGGTCACTATAGATAGTTCCAGGCTCTAGCTTAAAGAACAATTGTTGAGCATAGTCAGGCAGAGTAGCAGGAAAAATCTTGCAACAGACATCATCTCTTACTCATTGAAGATATTTATGTATTTCAAAATTATTCACGTGTGACATGGGGTCTTATTTTCCAGTGTACATCTTCGAAGTTGGCATCTTGAACTTTGGAGGGATTGTAAGTGCGTTGATTGAATCATAGAATGGAGATTCTTTCCTTCTCTCTAAGCCGATATCAGTTAATTTTAGGGCAGTCAACTCGCGAACCATTTAAGTGAGGGAATCAAGTTGTGGTTGAATAGTTGGAGCAACTAATGGCACAATTGCTGGTACAACGACTGAGAGTGTTGCAGATTCTTCTTACAGTGCTGGTGGGATTACTGATGCAACGGGTCACACAGCATTAGACCCATTGCCAGCCCGAAGCTAGTCAAGGACATCTCACAAGTCATGTCCTTTCCAATTTTGTTAAAGACACTACCTCCACTAGGCTAGGCCCCATAATTCTTGCTATTCGGTTGAGGATCATTAGAAGGTGCTCTTACTAGACTATTTGTTTGCTTGCTGCCTTGGTGGGACAAATAGTCCTTTAGGCTGTACATTTTCCCTAGCAGGGACATTTTGAGGCCCACGTAGCCTTGGCGGAACAAATTTTCATCTTGGATGTCCATCATTATGACGATCGTCATAAAATTGATTGTTGTGGGATTGGTAGTACTGACTATCCCCTTCATTTTCATCATAACCATCCTGGTGGGATGTTTGATAGCTGCTATTGGCTTCTTGATCATTCCTTCATCTACTTCTTCTTGAAGGACGACCATGATTTCATCCAGCATGACAAGGTGGCTGGCCTTTATTTTGACTAGCTGGTAGTTCATTCCTTGGTTATCGAAACTACTGACCAGGTCCTGAATTTTTTAGAATAGGAGATTGTCCTCCCCTTGAGGCTACATGCCTTGGTATCCCATCAACACGCCTTCCTTCTCCAGACACTTGCTACCACAACCTTAACCTTGGTCATGATTAGGTAGCATTTGCTCATCTTGATGGAGTTGATGTTGCACTCCTGGTTGAGCCCCCCGGTTCAAGTGATGACTTCAAGTTTGTCCAGGAGAAACCACTTGGTCTCGTGACCTTGACGGTTGAGCAGGTCTTGGGACTTGAGCAATCAGCCTTTATAACGGTCAACTTCCTCTTTATGAGATTCAAGGGCTCGCTTCCGTTGATACACCCAAGACTGGAAGTCTTATCTTTGCTTATTCAGGGCTTCAGCTACAACTTCTTGAGCTGCTATCTGATTTTCATGCATGGCGACAAACTTCTCCTGCATTTTCCCCACAACTTCCTTCAGTTGTTCAATATCAGGGTTAAGGTCTTCCCATAAGTCCACGTGAGGTTCATCACGCCCGTATGTTGCTCGTGGAGGCAGCTCTCATGGTGGAGGAATCTACTGACCAGGGAGTAACCAGGGGGGGGGGGGGGAATCTGACTGCTTGAAGGGTGGTCATGGTGTCTAGTTGTAGGGTTCTCCCCTATGGTTCTTGGATTTTCGTTTTAGTAGTGATAGCCATTGCTTCAGATGGATTTGATAGAGGATGATTTCAGATTTCAGCTCTCAATGAAAGCACCAAAATGTTGACTAGTTTTTTGGTCAACGACACTGAGTCAATATGAACGACAAAAAAATAATTTAATGAAGTGAAATCAAATAAACGACAAAAGTGTTGACTCAAAGTCTTCATGACCTTATTTTGATGATATACAAAAAAAATATATTTGATTATCATTTGTCATTAATTTATTCTTGACTTTGTAGTACACAAGAACACTATTCCAAGTAATCAAAGAATCAAGGATTCTAATAAGTATTCAAAGGCTCAAAGAACTCAAGACTAAGAGTGGTTAAAGTTTACATATTTTCATTAGTCTTGCATGCATCAAAACTTTAGCTAAAAGTCACCTTTTAGAGAAAATTATTTTTAAGAGATTTATTAAAAATATGATAGTCTAAAATTTATATAATTTTCCTTAGAAGAGAAATACTTGTTTTATAATTATCTTCTTCGTTCTATAACTATTTTACTATATAAAAAAAGGTTCTAAAATTGCTGGCAAAAAACTCAGAACAGAAAATAATAAAAAAGGCCAACTGCCTAGTTTTTGCACATGTCGGTCAAGTGACATGCATCCCCTTATGGGGCACAGTGTGGCAGCTATTGTTTGAGTATATTGCTCCAACAACTCTTTTAGCCGGTCGACCGACTGCTAGCCTAGCTAATGTCATAGAGCCCCAAAATGCCCCCAACGACTCTTTTCTTTTCTCCATACAAATAGACTCATTTCTAGACACGATTTAGATGTAATATCAGCCATATATCTGTGTATTGAGCTATTACAAGTAAACTAATTATTTATACTCTTCATCCTTTTTCAAAACACTTCTTCATACACATTGAGCCAAATTTGTTATTATCTTCATTAGTGTGTTTGCATCTCTCTTTAAGCTCTTACATTGTATTTCATCATCTAAGAGAGAGTTGTGCTTTGTTCATTTCATTGTATTTGTGTGAGGTTGGCATCGGTATTGTAAACAACACGGTATAGGTGAGAATGGCACTTCAACAATCCGAGTGAGGTTGATAGTCCTTGTGAGAAACTATTGCAAGAGGTTTAGGTAAGACCTTGGTGTAAATCCCCCGGATGTATAATGGATTGATCAAGTCCATTACTTGATCTGGTATTAGAACTCAAAACTCGTGCTAGCTTTGGAGACCAAGGACGTTGGTGACTTTAGTTTCACTGAACCTTGTAAAATTTAGAGTTTGCATCCCTATAAACTTAAAGTCCTTGACATTTGTGCTTACTTGATTATTTACATTGGCTCTATATATTTATTGCATGCATGTTTCACTAAGTTGCTAGAAATAGATAGTTAAGTTTTAAATTCCGCAATTCACTTTAAATCTCCAATTCAGCCCCCTCTTGGAAACATATCTTGGGCTAACAACAATGAATTTATAGTGGTTCAACCAAAAGAGTTTGTAATAGCCTACATCCACTTGCACTTATCTTAATTAAGAAGGTCTCAGACTCAAGATCAAGCAGAATATGGTTCAACTGAGTTTCCCAAGCCTGAGAAAGAATACAATATAATAGGGTTTTGTATGTAAAATGAGCATTCAATATGTGATTTGAACTTTTTTTTCCTAATGACTATGAGAGGTCCCTATTTATAGAAAGTCTCTTGATAGGCTTTGGGCCCTTACAAAATTATCTAGGCCATACACGTGTAGTGTGAGATTGTTAACACTGATTACAAATTCAAATAATACTAGAAAAATACATTCAAATATCAATTAAATAAATATCTTGTCATATGTTGTAATATCTCACAAAATCTTGATCTTCTGGCTTAAATAAGTTGTCCTTCGGGCAGGTCCATATTCGAGAAGCTTTATAAAATGTTACCAACTATCTTCTCTTCGAGCATTTTTATGAAATGTTACCAACTATCTTCTCAAGTAGACTACAACTCTTCGCACTAATGATGTCTACTCGAGTAGCTATCTTATCTCGACTAGCTATCGAAATTTGATGTTGTTTACTGCCACGTGTCATCTTCAAATGTCACATCACCATGTCCAAATTTGGGTTAAACAATCGTCTACTTTGTAAAGTAATAAGTTAATTTCATTATTGTATGCTTATTTTATGTTATTTTGTTATATGAATGTTTATTTATTAAAATTTTTATAATTATAAAATTTTAAAATTTGTTAGAAAAATATAGGAATTTGAGATGTTTATGTAAATGTGAGATTCTAAATATAATAGGGAAGATTCTAAAAAAAAGCTATAGATAGAAGAAAAAGAGAGGATAATTTACACCTTTCACTGTTTTTGGTATTTTATTTACAAAAATACCTGAACAAATTTTAATTACAAAAATATCGTACCTGAATGAAAATAATGGGTCTTCTTCTCTTTCTCTTTTCTCTATCTTCTCTACAACTTAAAAAAATTATGGCCACACTTCCGGTCGTTTGGGCTTAAGAGTGGTACCATTGCGACCTACTCTTCAAGATGGTCATTTCGATATGTAGGAAGCATAAGTTTACTTGCCGTTGCTAGAGAAGATGACCAGTATCAAAAGCAACCATTTGGTTGCTTATGATACCAATAAGATACTTGCTAGTTACCGTTCTAGAAAAACATTATTTTAGTTTATTAACTCCATTTTAATTAATTAACTCTAAACTTATTTTTAGAATTTGTTTAATTGGTTTCTCTTATGTATGAAAGGTAAATTTGTAGTTACTTTATAATTTATTTAAGTAAAAGTTAAATTAAAGAGTCCCAATAATGCACATTATTTACTATGATTTTCAAGTAACTTGTAAATTACTCACATGTAAATTGCATGAGAAACTAAAAAAGCATTAAAAATTTTCATTTAAAAGTTATTGTGTAGTTAGCTAAAGTGAATTTTATTAATAAAATATATGGTAACTTGTTATACTATATGATAACTCATTAGTTTCTGAAATGAGCTTGAAGGTTACTAAAATGTATCTTAAATAATATAAAATAAAATTGTAACTTGT